>NC_074671.1:43330091-43442591 GCF_029448725.1 Salvelinus fontinalis
AGAGTGTTATTGGATTATTGCATGAGTATAGTCTCCGGCTCGCTTGGCAGGTTCGCCTTGGTTTTAACATTTCACAGACAGGGCCTATTGATATGCCTGGATACCAGGACCTTACAGTTTTTTTTACAGTCACTTTGGCACTAATTTCGGGTACCTTGATGTCATTTTTCAAAACTCTAAACACAAAACTCACAACCAATGATCAAAATGATCAAAACACTTTTTCCAATTGCTTGGATACAATACACATAAAGCTAAGATCATTTGTTCGTTGAACTAAAATCACCCGTTCAAAATGACACAACTTAACATCAAAGTATTACGATTTCAAAATGCAATTCACACATTACATCTGAGATGACTGTCGATTAATTTCATTACAATGATCTAACTATCAATTGATACAACTGCTCAAAATGATAAGTAACTGTTGCATTACTCTTAATGCATAGTTTTATGGAAACTGACAAACAATATTCCATGTTTAGATCATGAAAGTTTCAGGATAACGAGATCCATTGACACCAATTACCGTGGAATATGAACCAATTGGACTACATTATCTATGGCTGTAATATTTCATCATCATTCTTTATGAGACACTGTTTCTATGGTCCCATGTACCACTTTTCCAGACCATGTTTTCAGATTTGACATTACTGTACCCTCACCGGCCACTTTATTAGGTACACCTATCTAGTACTGGGTAGGCCTCCTTTTGCCTCCACAACAGCCTGAATTATTCATGGTGTTGTACGTTAAGAGATGCCATTCTGCACACCACTGTTTTAAACAGCTGTTGTTTGCGCATTTGTGGCCTTTCTGTTAGCTTGAATGAGTCTGGACATTCTCCTCTGACCTCTCTCATTAAAACTTCTTATGGCTGCAGGGGCAGTATTGAGTAGCTTGGATGAAAAGGTGCCCAGAGGTGCCCAGAGTAAACTGCCTGCTCCTCAGTCCCAGTTGCTAATATATGCATATTATTATTAGTATTGGATAGAAAACACTCTGAAGTTTCTAAAACTGTTTGAATGATGTCTGTGAGTTTAACTTCTTGTGGCTGCAAGGGGCAGCATTGAGTAACCTGGAAAGAGGTGGCCATTTCAAACGGCCTCCTACTCAATTCTTGCTCGTACTATATGCATATTATCATTACTATTGGATAGAAAACACTCTCTAGTTTCTTAAACCGTTTGAATTATTTCTCTAAGTGAACCAGAACTCTTTCTGCAGCCCATTTCCTATCCGGAAGTGAGATTTCCAAAAGCGAGGTCTTTTTTCAAGAGCTTGTCTATAAAAGGGCATGTCACTTGGGACTATAGAAACACGTCATACACCTTCCCTTGGATGTCATGCGGAAGTGAAAGCAGAAATGACTTGATTATCTCGTTCTGGGATTGAATACATCCTCTTTGAGTGAGAGGTCCGCCATTATTTATTTTTTTCGAAGGCGCGAAGTTGGACCTGGAATTGCCTCCTGGAAAACCGTCGTTATAGGTGAATATGATCTCCGGCTTCGATTTTATTTGATACATGTCACAATATCATCCTAAAGTATGTTTTTTCAATATAGTTTAATTTAATTATATTATTGAAATTTATTCGGGACTTTAGACGTGATGCGTTGGAAGAATTTGTTCAAGAAGGAGAGGTTAGCGCCGCACGGCCAGTGTGCCTGCTAATTCAAGAGGGAAATAGTTCGTTCTGGATCCAAACAAAGACGGTTCTGGACAATGGACCCCTTTACAACATTCTGATGGAAGATCAACAAAGATAAGGACCCAATTTGGGATGATATTTCATATATCTGTCGAACTGTGCTATCGCTACCGATTACTTGGAATCAATGCTGTTGTGTGTTAGCTATTGCAGTAGGCTAATATAACGATATATTGTGTTTTCGCTGTAAAACACTTAAAAAATCTGAAATATTGGCTCTATTCACAAGATCTTTGTCTTTCATTTTGCTATACACCATATATTTTTCTGAAATGTTTTATGATGAGTAATTAGGTAGTTGACGTTGGTGTCTGTATTTACTCTGGCTACTCCCGTGCTATTTCTGACTGTAGCTATGATGGTAGCATCAATGTAAAACTGATTTATAGCTCAAATATGCACATTTTTCGAACAAAATATAGATTTATTGTGTAACATGTTATAGGACTGTCATCTGAGGAAGTTGTTTCTAGGTTTGTTTGGTTGGATCTTGGTTAGTTAGGTTGGCTTTGTGCATGCTACCTGTGCTGTGAAAAATGTCTGTCCTCTTTTGTATTTGGTGGTGAACTAACATAAATATACGTGGTGTTTTTGCTGTAAAATATTTTAAAAATCGGACACGTTGGCTGGATTAACAAGATGTTTATCTTTCAAATGCTGTATTGGACTCGTTAATGTGTGAAAGTTAAATATAAAAAAAAATAGATTTTGAATTTCGCGCCCTGCAATTGAGCTGGATGTTGTCATAAGTGTACCGACATCGGGCTTGCAGCCCAAACAGGATAACATGACTCATATGGCAGGCAAAAACCTGAGAAAAAAATCCAACCAGGAAGTGGGAAATCTGAGGTTTGTAGGTTTTCATTTCATCGCCTATCGAATACACAGTGGGATATGGGTCATTTTGCACTTCCTACGGCTTCCACTAGATGTCAACAGTCTTTAGAACCTTGTCTGATGCTTCTACTGTGAGGGAGGACCGAATGAGAGAGGATTGTGTAAGGTCTACCATGATCTGAACATGCGCTTACCATGTGCGTTCATGTGAGAGCGAGCTCTGTTCCATCGCACTTCTGAAGACAAAGGAATTCTCCAGTTGGAACATTATTGAAGATTTATGTTAAACCTGTTGAGGATGGGGGCGCTGTTGTGACTATTTATGCTAATCGTGTAATTTTTGAAACGGCTTCCCACAAAATCCTTGATCGTACAATATGCATATTATTATTATTATTGGATAGAAAACAGTCTATAGTTTCTATAGGAGTTGAAATTTTGTCTCTAAGTGGAACAGAGCCCATTCTACAGCAATTTCCCTGACATGGAGTCAGATTTCAGAAATTTTGGCCCCTGATCTGGAGTCAGTTAAAAGGGCACTGTTATTGCTATGAGTATACGGACACTGCTTACGTCTTCCCCTGGATGCCTTTACGTGATGACGATTTGAATGGGGTCGATTGCGCGTTCACAGGCACTATAAATTAAAAAACCCTGTAGCTAGCAAGTCTTTTCTTGGTGCGTAACGCGCGTGGAGGACACCGACCCGCTCCTGTTCCAAGCATTAGTGTTGGGAGTAATCTTTCTCCGGTCATGTTAAGACTCGTTATAGGAGTTAAAAACATCATAAGGTAGTTAATTTAAAGCGTTTTATAGCAATTTATATCCGTTTAGTGCGATTTTGGGACATTTATTTCTGAAACGCTCTGAATTGCTGGGCACGCTTCCAGTTCATCCCGAACGCAGTTGGCATTTCCACATGGCAATAGGACAGCTTTCCACCAAAAGACGATTGGACCCAAGAAAGGATCCTTTGCCCAAGATACTGATGGAAGAACAGCTCAAAGTAGGACATTTTTATTATGATAAATCGTGTTTCTGTCGAAAAATATTAGTGGCTTAGGACGCCATGTTTTTTGACGTAGCTTCGCTTGGCGCAAACTGTATTGAAAAGTAAGGATAATTTAAAAAATGTAATTCTGCAATTGTATTAAGAATTAAATTGTCTATCAATCCCTGTCCACCCTATATTTTTTAGTCACGTTTATGAGTATTTATGTATAAGAGTAGATCACTGTCTAAGTGGCGCACGGACATTTTCTCACCAGCTGGTCTACATTTCACATTGTCTAACCATGATTTTGGTGGCTAAATATAAACATTTTCGATCAAACTCTATATGGATTGTGTAATATGATGTTACAGGAGTGTCATCTGAAGAATTCTGAGAAGGTTAGTGAAAAAATTAATATATTTTGGCGATGTTGACTTTTATCGCTCACTTTGGCTAGAATCAATGCTGGGCTGCTATGTGCTATGTGCTATGCTAATATAACGATTTATTGTGTTTTCGCTGTAAGACACTTAGAAAATCTGAAATATTGTCTGTATTCACAGGATCTGTGTCTTTCGATTAGTGTATGCTGTGTATTTTTACGAAATGTTTGATGATTAGTAAGTAGGTAAACACGTTGCTCAATGTAGTTCTTCTAGTCCATTTGTGACGGTGGGTGCAATTGTAACCTATGCCATCTACCTGAAATATGCACTTTTTTCTAACAAAACCTATTCCATACCATAAATATGTTATCAGACTGTCATCTGATGAGTTTTTTTCTTGGTTAGGGGCTATAAATATCTTAGTTTAGCCGAATTGGTGATAGCTACTGGTGTTGGTGGACAAATAAAAGATGGTGGATTATGCTAATGTGTTTTTAGGTAATAGATGTACATCTTTACATATTGTGTCTTCCCTGTAAAACATTTTAAAAATCGGACATGTTGGCTGGATTCACAAGATCTGTGTCTTTCATTAGCTGTATTGGACTTTAATGTGTGAAAGTTAAATATTTAAAAAAAATATTTTTTTTGAATTTCGCGGCACTGGTTTTTCAGTGGGGGTGGGGGGGGAGTGCCGCTAGCGGCACTCTCATCCTAGACAGGTTAAAAACATCCTAAAGATTGATTCAATACATCGTTTGACATGTTTCTACTGACTGTTACGGAACTTTTTGACATTTCGTCTGCTTTTAGTGAATGCGCTTCGTGACTTTGGATTTGTTTATCAAACGCGCTAACAAAATTAGCTATTGGGACATAAATTATGGATATTACCGAACAAATCAAACATTTATTGTGGAACTGGGATTCCTGGGAGTGCATTCTGATGAAGATCATCAAAGGTAAGTGAATATTTATAATGTTATTTCTGACTTCTGTTGACTGCACAATATGGCGGATATATTTGTGTCTTGATTGAGCTCTGAGTGCCGACCTCAGATTACTGCATGGTTTGCTTTTTCCGTAAAGCTTTTTGGAAATCTGACACGGCGGTTGCATTAAGGAGAAGTGGATCTAAAATTCCATGTATAACACTTGATCTTTGATCAACGTATTTCTGGATATTGATGTGGCTCTCTGCAAAATCACTGGATGTTTTTGGAATTACTGAACATAACGCGCCAATGTATACTGACATTTTTTTTATATAAATATGAACTTTACCGAACAAAACATACATGTATTGTGTAACATGAAGTCCTATGAGTGTCATCTGATGAAGATCATCAAAGGTTAGGGATAAATTTTATCTCTATTTCTGCTTTTTTGTGACTCCTGTCTTTGGCTGGAAAAATGGCTGTGTTTTCTGTGATTTGGCGGTGACCTAACATAATCATTTGTATTGCTTCGCTGTAAAGCCTTTTTGAAATTGAACACTGTGGTGGGATTAACAACAAGATTACCTTTAAAACGTTTGAGGAATTTAAATTATGAGATTTCTGTTGTTTGAATTTGGCGGCCTGCACTTTCACTGGCTGTTGTCATATCAACGGGATTGCAGCCCTAAGAAGTGTTTTTGCCCACAGAAATATCCGCTCACTGACTGTGTTTTGTTTATCGCACTATTCTCTGTAAACTCTAGAGACTGTAGTGCGTAAAAATCTCAGGAGGGCAGCTGTTTCTGAGATGCTGGAATCGCCAAGTGTGGCATCAACAATCATACCACGGTCAAAGTTGCTTAGATTACTCATCTTGCCTGTTCTAATGTTTGGTCGAACAACATCTAAAGCTCTCTACTCTATATATTGAGTTGCAGGCAGCCACATGATTCACTGTTCGAATGTAACCTTCCTTGATGAGCTAAATCAGGTCTGTAGAGCTGATGGCTGACCTATGTCATTGTGTGGGATAATGTCAGGTTCCACCATGGTCAAATGGTGCAAGCATGGTTTCAGGCCCAACCACAATTTACCACCCTGTACTTACCCCCATACTCTCCTTTCCTTAACCCGATTGAGGAATTTTTCTCCACATGGAGGTGGAAGGTATATGATAGGCGCCCTCACGAACAAGCCACCCTTTTCCAGGTCATGGATGACGCATGCAATGACATCACGGCAGACCAGTGTCAGGCCTGGATTCGCCATGCCCGAAGATTCTTCCCAAGATATTTGGCTAATGAAAACATCCATTGTGATGTGGATGAGGACCTTTGGCCAAATCCACAAGACAGGGTTGAGGGAAATATAGAAGTACCGTAATCAATCCTTTGTTTTGCTTTTTACAGTAAGCCAGGTGAGGAACACTGCAGTTGACGTTTTACTGTACTTTTTTCTTTTTTTGTAGCTAATTATTTTTGCTTTGATTCAAAGAAACCTATATTGTGATTTTATTGTATTTCATCAATAAATTTCATATTTTGTTCAATGATTCCACTGTGTCTGTAGTGTTCTCTCTACTAGTCCTTTTACAGTAATGTATTTACGTGCAGTAGCATAATGAAACGTGTCAAATATTTTGTACTACAATATTTAATGATTGTACGAACAACTACACAGTGAAACTATCGGTATCTTGAATAAATTAAATATTGTATTTCATGATAAATAAGTTATTTGAACCAATGATTCTGCAAGTGCAGGGTTTCTTTAAAGATACGAATGCACAATGCAATGTTTTGAACATTGGACAGCCTGTGTTACAAGTGATGACCGTTTTGAGTTTTGTGTCTAGAGTTTGGAAAAATGACCACAAGGTTCTGAAATGAGTGCCAACGTGATTGTAAAAAACTGTAATTGAGGTTAAGCACCTTGAGGTCAAGGGGTATTGGCGCGTCGCCCCATTGAGTTATGGGGTTTTGAGGTTTCTTTTGGAAAGCCCCCGTGGCCTTGTTGACTAGGGGCTGAAACAATAACATTCTCTCATCAGATGTTGAGAGGGGCACTCAGCTAAATGCTGAGTCATGGCCTCTGATCAAATGAGTGTGTGTGTGTGTGTGTGTGTGTTTGTGTGTGTGTGTGTGTGTGTGTGTGTGTGTTTCCAACCCAGTCCAGTGTGTATGTTGGGGGGTGTCCATGTGATTTAGAGAACAAAGAAAACATCCGCATTGTTGCCATAAGCCCTCCTGCAGTATATGATCATAACTCCTGAGCTTTCCACTATTATTGCCCATGTGATCACCTCAAAGCCAGTTCCCCTCTTTTCTTTCATTGTTCCCCTCTAAGAAGGAACTGTCTTGGACACCAGGTAGTTGCAATTAATTATTAGGTAGAACAGAAAATCAGCAGGCTCCGGACCGCGTAGGGTAAGAGTTGAATACCCTTGCGTATAGTATATGACTTTTCTTGGAAAGAGAATGGAGGGTTAGGGGTAGGATTTCATGAGAGTCACACCTGGGTCTGACATGAAATGTCTTCACTCTCAGTTCCCCCTCCAGACAGAAAACACGAACAAGATCTTGTTGTTGGGGCCAGGAAGTGGAGGTGAAGGGAGCAGCGTGCCAGGGCCCGAGGCTTCAGGCCTAGGATAAAGGAACCAGGTAGGGGGGTCATGGAGGGGTGGTGGGAGACTACGAGGAATGGGGCTTTGTCTGTTATTCCAAGCTGGGTTGGAAAACCTTGGGTCTTGTTAGAAGATACCTTGGTGAGTGTTTCCTACTGGCCATACAACAACACATCCTCCGGCCCGATGTACAAATAAAAACAAGGCAGGAGTGAAAGCGGAGCCGGCTTCAGAGCTGGAGCTGGGCCAGAAGCCTGGTCTCGTAGACTAGACGTAACATAGTAAATGTAAATCCGGTACACTCAAATTAGTATGATATGTTACGTTTGGTATGGTTACTTAAGACAGATGGTTACTTAAGTCAAAAGCTAAAGTAGGGTGGTTTGGTCGAGGTGAATGGGTTAGCCTTTAATGAAAACGTCTATCAACGCAAAGGTTGAGAGTTTGAATCTCATCAAAAGACAACTTTGGCTAATTAGAAACTTTAACTACTTACTACTTTTTTCAGCTACTTTGCAATTACTTAGCATTTTAGCTAACCCTTTCCCTAACCCTCACCTTAACACTTTAACCTAACGCCTAAACTTAACCCTAACTTTAACCCTAAGATACATATTTTACCTAAAGCAAGAAAACACAACCTCATATGACCCTCAAGGCAGTCAAACCGTGACAGTACCGTTACCATTGAATTCAGTAGGAAGGATAGAAGTAGAAAATAGCTCCAGCATTTGACTCAACATTGTCCCCAAGGGGAACCCTATGCCTTCAAAAGATCTACGCATTCATTGTCCTCCCTTGCACTCTGGTTGCTCTTCCAAACCGAGACCAGTTTTTTAGCTGAAGGGCTCAGCTTCCATCGCTTTCAGTTATTACTTTACAGTTCAGCCAGAAATACTCAAAGAGAGCGTTTCAAGAGGCATCTTTCCCACTACTGGCCAGGGTCCCACTACACTAGGCCACTAAATAGTGAAGTTAGCAAACACGGAGCATGTGACTGCAGAAGCCGAAGAGCTGCATCAGCAGTGTGGGTTTAAGAGAAGAAAGAAAACCCAATGGAAAGTCACTCGAACCAAACATATGTGGTTGGTTCTCGATCCTGGCTCAGAAAACTTAAATAGGACCACAAATAAAACACACATGCTGTAAGACAGAATTATGTCACCGCGTAGTAGCACTGTGAAGAAGGGGGGGGGGGGGGGTGAAAATGCTGCTTCGGCACAACCATACAGTTCTTCGATTTCATGTGTAATGTACATGTATTGTGTATGGTAATTGGCGCTGCAATTACTTGGCGCTGCAATACTCCTTAGCACGCTGGCCCACAGTCGACATCACTCCCAACCCAAACCATGTTCCCGCAGCCATGGTTGTGGTTACGGCCCCTATGCATGATTATATTACATTTCACTCAATGCCTTAAACCAGTACCAATCTAGTGTTCTTTCTTACACTTACTACGGCTAAGGTTGAACGTTTTGAACACCATACAGTCTACAAGGGCAGGAAAAACATTGATTTTGTTTCACATACATTAGGTATACGTTGTACATTACTTACCACCTTTTGTCCCCCAAGCTGTCTCCCTATGGACAATCCATTGGTAAAATCTCAAACGTATAGCCAAAGGAATGGAGAATGGTATATCATCTCGATATCAGGTTTCCCTCTCTAAGATATACTGTTGCGGTAAGTAACCTAGCATGGTAATCAGTAACCACCCACTTTAACGAGGAGGAACTAAACTAGAGCCACACGCTAGGCCAGAGACAGCAGAGAGATTGGGATCTCCTTATCGTTCATCTCACACTGGGCTGAACTGGAGCCAAAATGGTCGCTGAGGGGCTAGGTAATGACTCAGTCATTTGACGTTCCTCTGGTAATCCAGTTTTACAAGGCCCAAGGTATGAATAAGACATCTTAGAGAGAGGGCTGTCAGACTCCGATACTACATGCTATACAATAAACCTCACTCCTCAAGTTCAAGGGCCTCCTTTGGCCAGACAGTGATGAATGGAGCGTGTGTGTGTGTGTCTGTGTCTGTGTCTGTGTCTTTGTGTGACAAAAAACTACTATGCTGCTGATGTGTTGTATCTGGAGAATGTCAAGCCCCAAGATAAGGCTAGATAAGATAGGGGGTCATAAGCTGGGGGATCAAATAAGGTCCATGGTGGTCCAACCCAACTCTCCCTCGACTGACATTTGTTTTTCCAGTAAAAAAGCCACAGCCTTACCCTGCCTCACTGAAAATCTGTGGTCTCTCAGTGTGCATGTGTGTATCCATCAGCGGATAGAACCAAAATTATTTTCCAATTGTTTAGTTCTGAACCGAACAACTGTATTTTTTATTAATTTCTTTCCACTGTTCCGACCAGCTCTGAACCGGTTCGAACCCAAAACAAGTACCGGTTTATATCATTTATACCGTTACTTTTTTAAAATGTGAAATTAAACGTTTTTTTAAACATTTAGCTCATTATATTACTTCACCAATCAGTGTGAATAGAGCAGGCAAGCTAGTTGTTTATATGGACAGACAAGTATTGCCCATGCCGCAAGAGGTAACTTACATTTTTGCGAGTGGTGAGAGATTGAGATAGGGTGGAGGAAGAGGTTTGAAGTGCTGTGCATCTTGTTATGACATGCATTATTTGAATTAGTTCCACAACATTATACCTAAGAGCAGCGGCTTCTATGAAGGAACATTGAATGTCCTTTGAGCTAGCTAGCTAACAAGCCTGTGTGTGCAAAGCGGCACCAGAATTAAAAACATATCCTAGATCTTTGTAGTTGATAAATCCAACGTGAAACATAATAACTCTAATAGTATCCTTACCTAGCATTGAAAAAGTGAATCCATTCTTCTACAGCTAATAAAAAGTATCTCTCCCCATCTTCTGATTAAAGCTTGTAACTGTGATGCAGTGCCTTAGACCACTGCGCCACTCAGGATGCCCATCATCAAGTTTAAAGTTAACTTGCCATGTGTGATTTATTCCTTTCAGCTCCCAGCGCACTGTATATAAAAATAAGTTGAGTCAACTATGATTATTATAATATATTTTTTATTGAACTAACGCAATGACTGGAAGTCTACAGGAGCAACTAACATGCTAGCTGTTCCTGCAGACTTCCAGTCATTGTGCTAACGCAAGTGCTAGTGCCAACTTCCTTCAAACTGTAAGCAGACATAAAAGCGGTATCCATGAGTTCATCTGACTATGGCTAAGTAGAAAAAAGTCTCAGTTTCCAAAATGTCGCACTATCCCTTTGTTAGATGTTTTAACAACTATGGAAATTATTTGTTTTTTTAAGATGGCTGATATAGATTTTTAGTTAGCTTGAGACAAATAATGTCAATGTTGTACTTAGAGTCCCATTTGAGTCCTTTCCAGTTTCAGTCATGGTCCAATTAATGGACCAGACATCCGTAACTCAGCTATTTGTGTTGCAAAGGCAAACAATATTTAATTTCACATAATCATTTTTCAAATTGAACTGACACTGAACAGAAATCATTGGGTTGATGGAGTATTTGATGTCAGCGCAACAATTTCCCAACTTCCCAAATTTTGGATGTCTAAGTTCACTGCATTTTTATGGTGTGGAGCAAAGGGCTTCATGTGTAATATATAAATATATTGGACGTTTTACTCACCAGAGCACTGATAATACTAACAGCATACAAACAGCAAGAAATTCACAATATACAACAACTAGCAAGTAAATGGTAAAGCTGATATACATTTTGTAGTAGTCCAGTTAAACAGGCCTTTGTGCAATCAGCCATTCAGTTCGCAATACTGCCTGTGGGAAACTCTCTGGGGCCGTACTTGCAGATATCAGAAAAAGTAGGAGTCTATTGCATCAATCTAAACAACATTAAAAAAAAATCCCCATAAAAATCTGTCAGTTTAAGCTGTGTCTCAATCGACTGCATCCGCCTTTCGGGCTTCCGCATCTGCAGTGGAAGGTGGCCGAGCTACAGCGATGTTTGTCAGACCATGAGACGTCCCGAAAATTGGTCTTCTCGCGAAAATGTCTGTAGCATCTGAACCGTTTGGGCTACAAACTAATATGGGCTACAAACCCCACTGTGGAAAAGGGCTCCTCTGCAGGTAAGCCATACAAATTAAGGGAACAATGGAGGTAATTTTGCGCCAAGAAAAATAAGGGGTTAAATATGTGTCCAAAAAAATACAAATATTTCCTGAGCTTTCTTATAATTCCTAGATATAGGACAGACACTTCAAAACCTTATTCCTTATAATTGATATTTTTTGCAATTTATGAATGTGTTATTCAATGCGTTTCTATGGGCTATAGTAGTAAAGGCCCAATTCAATATTGTATCAAATTATTATACAGTACCAGTCAAAATTTTGAACACAACTACTCATTCAAGGGTTTTTCTTCATTTTTACTATTTTCTATATTGTAGAAAAATATTGAAGACGTCAAAACAATGAAATAACACCATATTGAATCATGTAGGAACCAAAAAAGTTAACAAATTTATATTTGAGATTCTTCAAAGTAGCCACCCTTGCCTTGATGACAGCTTTGCACACTCTTGGCATTCACTCAACCAGCTTCATGAAGTAGTCACCTGGAATGCATTTCAATTAACAGGTGTGCCTTGGTAAAAGTTTATTTGTGGAATTTCACTCCTTCTTTGAGCCAATCAATTGTGTTGTGACAAGGTAGGGATGGTTCACAGAATATAGCCCTATTTGGTAAAAGACCAAGTCCATATTATGGCAAGAACAGCTCAAATAAGCAAAGAGAAACGACAGTCCATCATTACTATAAGACATGAAGGTCAGTCAATGCATAAGATTTCAAAAACTTTTAAAGTTTCTTCAAGTGCTGTCGCAAAAACCATCAAGCGACATGATAAAAATGGCTCTCATGAGGACCGCCACAGGAAAGGAAGACCCAGAGTTACCTCTGCTGCAGAGGATAAGCTCATTAGAGTTACCAGGTTCAGAAATTGCAGTCCAAATAAATGCTTCACAGAATTCAACAGACACATCTCAACATCAGAGGAGACTGTGTGAATCAGGCCTTCATGTTTGAAATGCTGCAAAGAAACCCCAACTAAAGGACACCAATAATAAGAGGACACTTGTTTGGCCCAAAAAACATGAGCAATGGACATTAGACCAGTGGAAATCTGTCCTTAAAACCTCTTTGGGCTAGGGGGCAGTATTTTCACTTCCGGATGAAAAGCGTGCCCAAAGTACATTGCCTGCTACTCAGGACCAGAAGCTAGGATATGTATCATTAGTATTATTATTATATTACATATTATTGGTATTATTAGTATTATTATTATTATTACATATTATTAGTAGATTTGGATAGAAAACACTCCGAAGTTTATAAAACTGTTTGAATAACGTCTGTGAGTATAACAGAACTGATTTGGCAGGCGAAACCCCGAGCACAATCCATCCAGGGAAAAGTGTTTTTGAGCTCAATCTGTTTTCCATTAGGTTTCTATGGCAATCCTTTTTTAATAGAAATATGCTTACAGTTGCTATGGCTTCCACTAGATGTCAACGGTCTTTAGAAATTGGTTGATGTTTTTCCTTTGAAAAATGAAGATGTACGGCTATTCAGAAAGAGTGTCAAGCCAAGTGGACTCTTTTGTTTGGGGCGCGCGACCTGGAGCTCGAGGACAATGACCCAACATACCTCCAGGCTGTGTAAGGGATATTTGACCAAGAACGAGAGTGATGGAATGCTGCATCAGATGACTTGGCCTCCACAATCACCCGACCTCAACCCAGCTGGTTTGGGATGAGTTGGACCGCAGAGTGAAGGAAAAGCAGCCAACAAGTGCTAATCATATGTGGGAACTCCTTCAAGATTGTTGGGAAATCCTTCCAGGTGAAGCAGGTTGAGAAAATGCCAAGAGTGTGCAAAGCTGTCATCAAGGCAAAGGGTGGCTACTTTGAAGAATCTCAAATGTAAAGTATATTTTGATTTAACACTTTTTGGGTTACTACATGATTCCATATGTGTTATTTCATAGTTTTGATGTCTTCACTATTATTCTACAATGTAGAAAATAGTACAAATAAAGAAAAACCCTTGAATGAGTAGGTATTTCCAAACGTTTGACTGGTAATGTATATATTTTTTGATACGTAAATGTGTCCTAAAATTATAAATCAAATAGCTAAATGATCCATGGTATGATCATCTTAAAACAATTCCATTCATTATGCTAGCTTAGTAGAACCCCCCCCCCCCCCCCCCCAATGGCTTAGACTTTTAAAGGTTAAGCAAGGTTAAGTTTAATCATCAGCCAATTGAAATAGTCAGCGTAGTGTCATCTGATATTACGCTACATTGTAGCTGGTCCAATCAGATAACCTGGCACACGTTAGCCCTATGTTATCATCACCAGGTGGCAGTGATTATTTCCTGTAACAACTTCCTCATCAGCCTATCAAAAATCTTAAACTTGTATAGGTGGTAGAACAATGTTTCATGAGAGCATCCTTAACAGAAATCAAATGGCACAATCTGTTATTCAAATGTACTAAAACACACTTGAGATTTCAACTTTATGTTTTCATAACAGTGTAGTAAGCCTGGCTCCTGGTACCTTTTGCTGTTTGCAGCAAGTCCGAATCCCAGGTGAGATATATATTTTCCTTTGACATTTTTATTGTATTCATTCTGAAGGGAATTGCAGCCAAAACCAGTATAACCGTAAATTATACTGAAAAAAATATAAACCCAACAAAAGTTAAAAGATTTTACTGAGTTACAGTTTATGTAAGGAAATAAGTCAATTGAACTAAATTCATTAGGCCCTAATCTATGGATTTCACATGACTGGAAATACAGATATTGTAACGCTCGTCGGAAGGATGAGACCAAGGTGCAGCGTGGTACGTGTCCATGATTATTTATTAAACCTGAACTCCAAACAAAAGAAGAAAGAACGTCACGTTCCGTAGGCTACGCAGAGCTAACAAAAACAACATCCCACAACCTAAGGTGGCAAAACAGGCTGCCTAAGTATGATTCCCAATCAGAGACAACGATAGACAGCTGTCCCTGATTGAGAACCATACCTGGCCAAAACATAGAAACACAAAACCTAGAAATAAAGAACATAGAATGCCCACCCAAATCACACCCTGACCAAACCAAATAGAGACATAAAAAGGCTCTCTAAGGTCAGGGCGTGACAGATATGCATCTGTTGGTCAAAGACACCTTAAAAAAAGGTAAAGGCTTAGATAAGAAAACCAGTCAGTATCTGGTATGACCACCATTTGCCTCGTGCATTGTGACAAATCTCCTTTGCATAGAGTTGATCAGGCTGTTGATTCTGGGATGTGGAATGTTGTCCCACTCCTCTTCAATGGCTGTGTGAAGTTACTGGAAATTGACAGGTACTGGAACACGTTGTCGTACACATCGATGGCGGCTCCTGAATGGCACGACAATGGGCCTCAGGATCTCGTCACTGTATCTCTGTGCATTCAAATTGCCATTGATAAAATGTAATAGTGTTCATTGTCCATAGCTTATTCCTGCCCATACCATAACCCCACCTCTACCATGGGGCACTCTATTCACAACGTTGACATCAGCAAACTGCCCGCCCACAAATCGCCATACACCCTGTCTGCATGAAGAGCACACTTCTCCAGGTTCTCCAGTGGCCATTGAAGGTGAGCATTTGCACACTGAATTTGGTTACGACGCAGAACTGCAGTCAGAGCCTGGTGAGAACGACGAGCAAGACGATGAGCTTCCCTGACAGTTTGGGCAGAAATTGTTTCGTTGTGGAAACCCACAGTTTTGTCAGCTGTCCGGGTGGCTGGTCTCAGATGATCCCACAGGTGAAGAAGTTGGGTGTGGAGGTCCTGGGCTTGGGTGGTTACATGTGGTCTGCGGTTGTGAGGCCAGTTGAATGCACTGCCAAATTCTCTAAAACAATGTTGGAGGCGGCTTATGGTAGAGAAATTAACATTAAATTATCTGGCAACAGCTCTGGTGGACATTCCTGCAGTCAGCATCCCAATTGCACGCTCCCTCAAAACACAAGACATCTGTGGTATTGTGTGACAAGACTGCACATTTTATAGTGGCCTTTTATTGTCCCCAGCACAAGGTGTATCTGTGTAATGATCTTGCTGTTTATTCAGCTTCTTGATATGCCACACCTGTCAGGTGGATGGATTATCTTGGCATAGGAGAAATGCAGCAAATCCATCCAACAGATTTGTAGAGACACAAGCTTGATGTAGTCATTGCGTGCTATGAATATGAGACAAAAAAAGTAACTTTTTACTACTTTAATACAGATATAAGTGCACTTGTCCTAATAATATTGATTCCCTCAAATGGACTATGTACAAAAAGTGCTGTAATTTCTAGACGGCTAACCTGATATGGATGAAAATACCCTCAAATGTAAACTGACAGTTTGCATTTTAACCTCATAGTCAAATCCAATCTTTTGGTGTATAGAGCCAAAATAATATAAAAATTCTTCACTGTCCCAATAATTACTGAGGGCACTGTACTTCCAGTCATTTTTTAAACTGGGCTACCTTCAAATGAGTTTGGTAAGGCTTGTGGGCGGCCTAGAGCAAAACAAGTCACCTTTACATAGAGTTTTCATATTAGTGGGTAGCCCACACTGTTTGGATGCTACAGACAGAAGTTGGCAGATCGGCGGTACCGACTTCAGACAAATCCCATGACGGTTGTGGGGGTCATAGAGCAAAACACAGAACACCATCGTGTTAATGTTATCTATTATGTCATGTTTTATGTTTGGTGTAGACCCCAAGAAGAGTGGCTGCTGCTTTAATAAAATACTAAATATTAAGGGGCATGGTCTTAATAATACTACAGTATCGTAGTAATAGTGATTTTACAGTATCATAGTAAAATACTTCTAACACACAGTGAACTCACCTGGGGTCAGCTGAACAATATCCTAAAGGAGTGATTGATTAACAGATGGTGTTGGGCATTAGTCTGTAGCACACACCTGTCTGATAAGAACCTTCCGGAGGAAATGGAGGTGACTTATGTCTCAGGTATTTTGGGAGGGAAGGACTATAAAAGTTACACCTAAAAGTTATTCCTACTTTTATGGTAAGTCATTGGCAGGTAACTAACCAGTTGCTTGTTTATGTTGTCCAAAGGGTTGAAGCATGATGAATGTGCTGATTGATGGGACAACATAAGTTGTTTGAGAATAAGTTGTTTAAACCACCTGAAACCAATTTAGGCATACATGGGAATAACAACTAGAGAAGGCTCTCACCACTAGTGGGTGTGATGAAATGCTATAACATCCTCAAACATGTTTAGGAACATGTAGTTCCAAAATGAAAATACTTTTTTCTGTTGTGTGCCAACACTAAAGGTACCTATGGAGGGAGGGAAAAACTGTCAGGAAAATAGAGCTGTTGTGAATATAGGTAATTCTGTCGGAACTTGCAGTACAACTCCTCTGACTATCATTATGACAATAATCATACTCGCCTATATTCACAACAGCCATTGATTATTTTACAATTGCATGAAAGAAATCGTATGGAGATGAAACTATTTTCCTGACAGTTTTTCCCAGGGAGGCATAGGGCCAGTATCAATCCACACCTAGGAACACCACATTATTGAACACACATGAACACACACATGCACCCTAACCCACACAGATTCTGACACAACATTAGGACGTTAACACGCGCAGCCAGATAATAACCCCTGGATTTTACGGGAAAAACGCTGCATTTTAGCACTCACTACTTCATGGCTCTATATTAACTTACAGGTATGTTCTCTTCCCTGATGCATATGCAGATTTTAAACCAGGCTAGGTCTGTGAGACTACACACTCCTTATACACTTTGCACACACTCCAGCCATGCGATCTGAGTATGTGCAATTGTGTGTGTGTGAGCGTGTGTGTGTCTCTTTGTGAGTGTGTGTGTGTGTACTTCAGCAGATGTTAGGGGATACCCCGGCTTTGTCTATCCTCCTCAGTCTGTCTGATGTGGCTACACCGCAGTATAGGAATGGACAGCGTGGGGGCCCTGCAGAGTTCATTCTGGATGGAGTAAACCATGCAGCTGCAAGCGCCAAGTGGCTTCCAACTGCTATCTTCCAACTGCCTCTGCCGAGTGCATTACAGCAGACCTAGTCTGCGTCCCAAATAGCACCATATTCCCTAAAGTGTACTACTTTTGACCAGCCCTATGGACCCTGGTCAAAAGTAATTCACTACATAGAGAATCCGGTTACATGTGAGACGCAACCAGTCTCTCCAGGGAAGGACATCTGGTGTGACACTGAGGACTCTGATGTCACCCTTCATGACCCATGTTTTCCAGGCTGCTCATCCGATCCTAAAGTATTTGGACTATCTACGGCCAGTAGTTGGACTCGTTGGGTCAAAACATCTACATTTGAGGTGTTATACTTCATGTAAGGCAGTGCAATTCACCCCTGGTGCTGGAAAGCCACAGGATTATCTACAACCTATAGTTTCACTGGTTGGGTCAAAACATCTGGATTTGAGGTGTTTTACTTTAATATTTATTTTGAAGCAGTGGTCTTCTCTGTTGGTATTGGAGAGCTGCAGTGTGTGCGGGTTATTGTTTCCAGTCTAGTAACCTTAATAAAGAGCCTAGTGCCATAACACCTGAACACAGTTACACCTAACATTTTTAGAAGCATTGGACCAGAACCTTGATACTGTTTGACATCCAAGTTTGAACATTAGTCATGAAGATTAGGCTATTTTGTATTAACAAAAGTATCAGTATGCATGTTTTTGTGAGAAGGACAGGGTCAAAAGGCATTTCATTTGATGCATAATTTTTTTTACATTTGTGTTTATATTATTTTGTGAGTATTCAAAATAACCAACCTGAGTATTCAAATCAGATGTCGGTGCTGGGCTGGAACAAAAGCCTGCACATAGTGCATTTTGACAGCACAAGAAGTGATGAGTCTTACTTTCGAGTGGCGTAAAAGCTAAACAAATTGTTATCTGCATAGTGGCTATAGCACTTGCAACTACTCAGTACAAGCTTTGTCACGGAAGTAAACAAAAGATGATGCCGTGACGGATCAATGTCCCACAGTAACAGCTGAATCCGTTATCAGTTTCCCCATACACACTCTGATGCATAACCGCTGTGAGAGTTTTTCTGCACAAAAATCATTCCGTAGGCATTGTGGAGACACCGCACAATAGTTGTTTAAATATATTTGTGCAAAATAACTCTCTGTTGTATCACACATATTGGTTGTATCAATTAGTCCTCTGTAGCTCAGTTGGTAGAGCATGGCGCTTGCAATGGCAAGATTGTGGATTCCATTTCCTGCTGGGACCACCCGTACAAAAATGTAAGCTCGCATGACTGTAAGTCGCTTTAGAAGTGTCTGCTAAATGGCATATATAGTCAGGTCCAAAAGTATTGGTACCCTTGATAAAGATGAGCAAAACGGCTGTGTAAAATAAATACAATTACTGAGATATTGCATGCTCAAAAAAAAAGGGAAAAATAATACCAATACAATTGCTCAGAGAAAAATATATTTTTTATTAAAGGTCCCGCGCAGTCATCCTATTTCCCAAGTAAAAAGTTCCTTTAAATGACCAAAACATCAGCCATAATATTTTTACACTATTAAAATGCTCAGAAGTGAAGAAACTGTTCTCTCATCTCTAACTATCAGGAAGCCTGAAAGAACAGGCTGAGTGGGTGGGGAGCTTCATGAGCTCGCCTTGATTGACAGCGCTTTAAAAACGCTTGTGGTCATTGCCAGGCAACAAGGTAAACAAATCAAAGTCGAATCAAATCAAATGTTATTGGTCGCGTACACATGTTTAGCAGATGTTATTGCGGGTGTAGTCAAATGCAATGGGCCACATGTCATTGATGACAAGGTAAACAATGGACCCACATGTGATGCCTAAATAGTATGCCTCAACCCATTTTCCCTGCAAAATACTCTCATGGTCAACAGAGCTGATCATGGACTGTTGCAAATCAGACAAACAGCAGAGATACACAATTGCATTTCTACTGTTTTTTAAAAACAAATTAAATAGTACAGTTAGTTCACTGATACATTTCTTCACAAGAATTAGTAAAGCTTGAGTCACCTTAGAAGCTTAGACATAAGGAAATGTACATGAAAACAGCATACAATAAGTGTACTGGACAATGTATTGGTGCCTCTGCATTAGCCTTATAAATGACAATATGTTCAGAATTGTAGGTATTGATCAGACATTTATTTTATAATTCACAATAGACCAGCATAGACTAAATGTTGATCAACATGAACACTCAAGAGAAATAAAGGTGAGAAATAATGGTGAGACATCATTGGACATCAAAACAAAATTAAAGGCATACGCTTAATTCATGCACCTGGCTGCCCTACAGTGTGCAGCACCCATTGATTTGTACAATTTGTAACACTCATCTCCAGTCTGAATGCTTGAAAATATATATATACAAAATGTGTTATCATATCACGTAAAAGTGAATTAACTAGACTTTAGGAAATGCAACCAACTACAGAGATTGATGGGGAGGGAGGGAGACTCATGAACCCTGCTTCAATCAAGCAGGCTTCGGTCACCCACTCTGCTTCAGTCACTCCAAGATTGAAGCGGGAGCCAAATCCAGCTGTGGCCTCCTCCTTGTCGAGCCTCTCACACTGGACAGACAGTGCTGGATCAAGGGTGAAATCGTTGAACAGGAGATCCAGGAGCCTGTTTACATAGCCTGTAATGCTTTTGAAAAGGGAATTGTTTGTTAAATGGGTAGTGTATTTAATTTCCTTTTATTTACTGTTATGATGCTATCAATTCGTTGATGTAGTGATCTACTCACTCTACAATGTGTTTTCTGGTGTTTTTGAGGTACTCAATTTGCAATATCTGATCTTTGCACTTTTTTTGTGAAACTTTCAATGTTTGTATTTGGAAATGCTTGTGTGCCTGAACTGCTCAATTGATGCAGATTATAAATCAATAACAATGACTTTGGATCTGTCTTCACAGGCTTTACAGCACATCCCCCCTTCTTTGCCTTGGGAAAGATGATTGTGGTGGTTGCCTGGGAAGCTGAGCAGACAGAGTAGATGTATCATTTTCTAAAATGTCTATCATTACTGCTTGAGGATAGTGGAAAGACAAAAAGGAGATGGAAAGTGAATTATTAATATCCCTAGTCATCATGATTACCTAAATCAGCTGTAAGATAACGATCCACACAATGGAATGGGAAAATAGGATTTTTAAGGTGTAAAAACAACATTCCATGCTGTCAGCTGTGTGCTGGCAGTTCTCAGACTCAACGTAGGGGGCTTAGGGATGGAAGAACAAAAACCATATAGTGATTACTAGGTGTGTTACAGAAAATATACCGTTCACAAGTCAAAGCAGCCACAGTTGCATTATCCAACGTTAGCCCTCCAATCCCCTCAAAACTTTGGCAACCGTGTCAGACTCATCAAACTCTGATACTTACATTACGGTCAGCACTTGCAAAATCCGCTGCCAATGACGGTGCAGCATCTGTCTTCAGGATTAGCTTCTCAGCAAGACCCATTGAATGTTCTCCCCAACTGATGAAGCAACTTTGCTTGAAATGCGTGACATGATCGTCATTATCGGTGCAGCCTCTCCTTCCGAAATGAAAAGCTAGCTAACAGTCACACCACAGATAAAAGGTTACCAGTTTCTTTGGTTATACGTTCTCCCTGAGCTAGCTACTAACTAATATGACCCCTATGTGGAATGGTGAGTCTCTCAAGAACACATACAGTACATGTCTGTTGTTTTGCTCTACGCACACAAGCCTAACAAGACTTGTCTGAAGGTCCCCCGGTACCAGTAAAAAAATAATAATTTAAGTATATTTGGAGATTGTTTAGTTCCAAAAATAAGGGGTCCATTACACTGAACAAAAATATAAACGCAGCGCGCAACAATTTCAAAGATTTCAAATCAAATCAAATTGTATTTGTCACATACACATGGTTAGCAGGTGTTAATGCGAGTGTAGCGAAATGCTTGGGCTTCTAGTTCTGACCATGCAGTAATATCTAACAAGCAATCTAACCTAACAATTTCACAACAACTACCTTATGCACACAAGTGTAAAGGAATGAATAAGAATATGTACCAAAAAAATATATGAATGAGTGATGGCCGAATTTTACTGCGTTAAAGTGCATAAGGAAATCAGTCAAATTAGATAAATACATTAGGCCCTAATCTATGGATTTGACATGACTGGGAATACATATATGCATCTGTTGGTCACAGATATCTACCTAGAGAGTTTTCATCTGTATTTTCGTAGCTGTCTACATACAACCACAGACCGATGCTGGCACTAAAACCGCACTCAATGAGCTGTACACTACCATAAGAAAACAGGACAACGCTCATCCAGAAGCGGCGCTCCTAGTGGCCGGGGACTTTAATGTAGGGAAACTTAAATCAGTTTTACCTAATTCTATCAGCATGTTAAATGTGCAACCAGAGCTCCTTTACTCCACAAACGGAGATGCAAACAAAGCTCTCCCTCGTCCTCCATTCTATCCTCCTGATTCCTGCTTACAAGCAAAAATGAAAGCAGGAAGCACCAGTGTAAAAAATGGTTAGATGAAGCAGATGCTAAACTACAAGACTGTTTTGCTAGCACCGACTGGGATATGTTCGGGGATTCTTCCAATGGCATTGAGGAGTACACCAGTCACTGGCTTCATCAATAAGTGCATCGATAACGTTGTCCCCACAGTGACTGTACGTACATACCCCAACCAGAAGCCATGGATTACAGGCAACATTCGCACTGAGCTAAAGGCAGAGCTGCCGCTTTCAAGGAGCGGGACTCTAACCCGGAAGCTTGTAAGAAATCCCGCTATACCCTCCCAAGAACCATCAAACAGGCAAACCGTCAATACAGGACTAAGATCGAATCATACTACACTGGCTCTGAGTGTCACATTCGTTATAATGAATGGACCAAGGCGAAGCGTGCGTAGAGTTCCACATGTTTATTTAAATGAAACTCCCAGAAAACAATAAAGAAACAAACGAAACGTGAAGAAATGGAGTACTCACAGGCACTACACAAAAACAAGATCCCACAAGGCACAAAGGAGAAATGGCTGCCTAAATATGATCCCCAATCAGAGACAACGATAAACAGCTGCCTCTGATTGGGAACCATACCAGGCCAACATAGAAATATACTCACCTAGATGACCCACCCTAGTCACACCCCGAACTAACCAACATAGAGAATAAAAAGCTCTCTATGGTCAGGGCGTGACACTGAGGCTCGTCGGATGTGGCAGGGCTTGCAAACTATTACAGACTACAAAGGGAAGCACAGCAGAGAGCTGCCCAGTAACAAGCCTACCAGACAAGCTAAATAACTTCTATGCTCGCTTCGAGGCAAAGAACACTGAAACATGCATGAGAGCATCAGCTGTCCCAGGCGACTGTGTGATCACGCTCTCCGCAGCCGATGTGAGTAAGACCTTTAACAGGTCAACAGATTACCAGGACGTGTACTCTGAGATTGCGCTGACCAACTGGCAAGTGTCTTCACTGGCAATTTTAACTTCTCACTGTCTGAGTCTGTAATACCAATATGTTTCAAGCAGACCACCATAGTCCCTGTGCCCAAGAACACTACGGTAACCTGCCTAAATGACTACCGACCCATAGCACTTACGTCAGTAGCCATGAAATGCTTTGAAAGGCAGGTCATGGCTCACATCAACACCATTATCCCAGAAACCCTAGACCCACTCCAATTTACATACCGCACCAACAGATCCACAGCTATATTTTATACCATCTACTGCATTTTGCCTATGCCGCTCGTTCATTGCTCATCCATATATTTATATGTATGTATTCTTATTCCATTCCTTTACTTAGATTTGTGTGTATTAGGTAGTTGTGGAATTGTTAGATTGTTTGTTAGATATTGCTGCACTGCTGGAATTAGAAGCACAAGCATTTCGCTACACTCCCAATAACATCTGCTAACCATGTGTATGTGACCAATAACATTTGATTTGATTTACACCTCGATCAAGAGCATCCCGAATATGCTCAATGGGTGACATGTCTGGTGAGTATGCAGGCCATGGAAGAACTGGGACATTTTCAGCTTGCAGGAATTGTGCACAGATCCTTGCGAAATAGGGCTGTGCATTATCTTGCTAAAACATGAGGTGAAGAAGCAGATGAATGGCACAACAATGGGCCTCAGGATCTCATCACGGTCTCTCTGTGTATTCAAATTGCCATCGATAAAATGCAATTGTGTTCATTGTCCGTAGCACATGCCTGCCCATACCATAACCCCACCACCACCATGGGGCACTCTGTTCACAAAAATGACATCAGCAAACCTCTCACACACGCTGTTTGCCATGTGCCTGGTACAGTTGAACCGGTGATTCATCCGTGAAGAGCATACTTCTCCAGCATGTCAGTAGCCAATGAAGGCGCGCATTTACCCACTGAAGTTGGTTACGACGCCGAACTGCAGTCAGGTCAAGACCCTGGTGAGGACGATGAGCACACAGATGAGCTTTTCTTCGGTTGTGCAAACCCACAGTTTCATCAGCTGTCCAAGTGGCTGGTCTCAGACAATCCCGCAGGTGAAGAAGCTGGATGTGGAGGTCCTATGCAGGCGTGGTTGCACGTGGTCTAAGGTTGTGAGGCCGGTTGGACGTACCGTCAAATTCTCTAAAACGACGTTGGCGGCGGCTTATGGTAGAGAAATTAACATTCAGCTCTCTAGGAACAGCTCTGGTGGACATTCCTACAGTCAGCATGCCAATTGCATACTCCCTCAAAACATGAGACTCCTGTGGCATTGTGTTGTGTGACAAAACTGCACATTTTGGAGTGGCCTTTTATTGTCACCAGCACAAGGTGCACATGTGTAATGATCATACTGTTTAATCAGCTTCTTGATATGCCACACCTGTCAGGTTGATGGATTATCCTGGAAAAGGATAAATGCTCACTAACAGGGATGTAAACAAATTTGTGCACAGAATTTGAGAGAAATAAGCTATTTCTGTGTATGAAACATTTCTGGGAATTTTTATTTTAGCTCATGAAACATGGGACTAACACTTTACATGTTGCTTTAATGTTTTTGTTCAGTGTTCATACACAAACTCACATATACACACCGGTCCTCTGACCAATTGCAGAGAACATTCCAAATTGGAAAGAAAACTCATGCCTTTAGAGGCCATGTAGCTCAGTACTCATCTCTAAAACAAAAGCAATTTAGGTCAAAAAAGTACATATTGAACTGGATGGAATATGGGTAAAATTCTACGATTTTTTTTTTATTGAAACTTGTTACAAATGATGGAGTCACCCATGATTCACCAAGTGATATTTTGAAAGAGGAAGCAAAGTACTTTAAGCATATGTTTTCGTTTCAGTCTCCTTCATCTCCACTAACTGAAGATAATTGTATGGATTTTTTTTCTATTAATACTGTAAAATTAACAGCTGTACAGAAAGAGTCATGTTAAGGCCAAATTACAGAGGAGGAACATCTTGATGCAATTAAAGCCTTACGTCTGGGATAACTCCAGGGTTGGATGGCATACCAGTGGAGGTATACCAAACCTTTTTTGATATATTCAGAGGACCGTTATTAGCACGTTTTAACTACTCCTACAAAAATGGTAGATTATCAGATACTCAACAAGAAGGTCTGATTTCATTATTACTGAAACAGGATCCAAGTGGTAAATAGAAAGATCTGGTCCATTAAAAACATTTGAGGCCCCTTACACTTTAGTGGTGTGATGTAAAGATTCTAGCAAAATGCATTGCGCATATAATTAAAAAGGTATTGTTGGATATTATTCATCCTAATCAGACAGTTTTTTTTTACATGGTCAATACATTAAGACATTATATGACAAGTACTGGAAACAATAGAACACTATAGAAAAATCTGAGAAACCAGGCCTGGAACATTGCAATTTGGGTTAAAGTCATGTACAATATAGTAACCCTAGGTGTAAAATAGTGAATAATGTCTACTTCTCAGAAAGTATTAATTACACTGTCAAGAGGAGTAAAACAAGGTTGTCCACTATCAGTATATATATTTTTTTATGGCCATCGAAATGTTAGCTATTAAAATCAGATCCAACAATAATTTCAAAGGGTTAAAAATCAAGGGCTTGAAAACAAAGGTGTCATTGCACACTGATGATGAATACTTTCTTTTAAATCCACAATTTGGATCCCTCCACAGCCTCAGAGGATCTAGATACTTTTTCTAACCTCTCTGGATTACAACCAAATTATGATGTGTACTATATTAAATATAACTGTTACATTTACCGTGTAGTTTACCAATAAAATGGTCTGACGGGGATGTGGACATACTCTGTAAAGATATCACAAAAGAAAGAAATTCTCACTACAATGCATTTTAATAGAAAGTTAGATACAATTTTGCTACCATGGAAAGGAAAATAATTGTCTATTTGTGAAAAAATCACCCTGATTAACTCTTTAGTCATATCCCAGTTTGCCTATTTGCTTATGGTCTTGCCTACATCTAGCGACCTGTTTATTAACTTATATTAACTTATATGAGCAAAAAATATTCCATTTTATTTGGAATGGCAAGCCAGACAATTTATATAATTAATATGAATTCGGAAGACATAACTTATTAATTACTAAAGCATTAGACCTCTCACTTAAGGTGTCATTCATACAAAAGTTATACTTAAATCCGAACTGGTTCTCTAGCAGATTAGTAATAATGTCTCACCCCATGTTCAAGAATGTCCTTTTACCCTTTATTCAGATTACAACCTCATACTTTCAGTTATTTGAAAATTAAATAATCTCCAAAATGTCGCTATTTTTAAACAAGTAAGTCTGCAATTTCAGTTTAATCCACCACAAAAGACAAAACAAAAAATACAACACATTTTGTGATTAAACTCAAGTGGAAGGGGAAAAAGTAAGGAACTTGTCTGCAGAACCTGCATTAAAGACCAAAATTGGTTTAAAGAAAATTGTGATAAATAAAAAAAGTATACCAGTTTTATTTAATTATTTATTAAGGACCAAAAAAATCGACCATATAGATTGCAAAATAGTTGGGAAGAGATTTTTGATGTACCGGTTCCATGGCACCTGGTTTATGAACTGATACACAAAACAAGGCCAGATTCAAAACTTTTTCAATTTAAATTATTAAACAAAATTCTTGCAACCAATATAATATTATATATGGGGGTCTCTTTTGCTGCGAAGAGACCGAATCATTAGATCATTTGTTTTGGTACTGTCCATATGTAGCTTGTTTTTGGTCACAGGTCAAGGAATGGTTGAAGAAGTGGATGTAACTCTGCAGATGTTGTAGCACTACTGGGTGATTTGAAAAGTCATAGTCAATCGATCAATAATTTAATAATACTTTTTGCAAAAGTGTTTATCTTTAATTTACAATCTGAAGAAACTATGAGAATAGAAAGATTGGGAACTTCTATGAAACATCACAGCACACTTGATCAATATATGGCAAAGATACTTTTTTTATGGTGTTAAGAGATAGATGGGAGGGGTTGATGGTAGCTGAAGGATGGAATTAAAAACAAACAAAACAAACAAAACATAACTATTGTAAAATACACAGTGTCCATAAAATGTATATAGTATGTATAAACTGGAAGTAGAAGCCTAAGTGTTGTTATCTATTAGTTTAATCCAATTATGGAAAGGAAAGGGAGGGGGGTTATGGGAAAATAATAAAGGAAAATATACTGTATTTCAAAAAGATATGTATAGTGCATTCGGAAAGTATTCAGACCCCTTGACTTTTACCACATGTTGTTACGTTACAGCCTTATTCTAAAATTGATTAAATATATTTTTTCCCTCAACAATCTACACACAATACCCCATAATAACAAAGCAAAAACAATTTCTTTGAAATTTTTTCAAATTTATATATAAACCCAAAAAATGAAATATGACATTTACATAGGTATTCAGTCCCTTTACTTAGTAATTTGTTGAAGCACCTTTGGCAGCAATTACAGCCTTGAGTCTTCTTGGATATGATGCTAAAAGCTTGGCACACCTGTATTTGGGGAATTTCTACCATTCTTCTCTGCTGATCCTCTCAAGCTCTGTCAGGTTGGATGGGGAGCGTTGCTGCACAGCTATTTTCAGGTCTCTCCAGAGATGTTCGATCTGGATTAAGTCCGGGCTCTGGAATGGCCGCTCTTTGTCCCAAAGCCACTCCTGCGTTGTCTTGGCTGTGTGCTTAGGGTCACTCTCCTGTTGGAAGGTGAACCTTCGCCCCAGTCTGAGGTCCTGAGCACTCTGGAGCAGGTTTTCCTCAAGGATCTTTCTGTACTTTTCACGGTTAATCTTTGCCTCAATCCTGACTAGTCTCACAGTCCCTGCCGCTGATAAACATCCCCACAGCATGATGCTGCCACCACCATACTTCTCCATAGGGATGGTGCCAGGTTTCCTCCAGACGTGACGCTTGGCATTCAGGCCAAAGAGCTCAGTCTTGGTTTCATCAGACCAGAGAATCTTGTTTATCATCATCTGAGAGTCTTTAGGTGACTTTTGGCAAACTCCAAGTGGACTGTCATGTGCTTTTTACTGAGAAGTGGCTTCCATCTGGCCACTCTACCATAAAGACCTGATTGGTGGAGTGCTGCAAAGATTGTTGTCCTTCTGAAAGGTTCCCCCATCTCCACAGAGGAACTCTAGAGTTCTGTCAGAGTGACCATTGGGTTCTCGGTCACCTCCCTGACCAAGGCCCTTCTTCCCCGATTGCTCAGTTTGACTCTAGGAAGAGTCTTGGTGGTTCCAAACTTCTTCTATTTAAGAAGGATGGAGGACACTGTGTTCTTGGGGACCTTAAATGCTGCAGACATTTTTTGGTACCCTTCCCCAGATCTGTGCCTCAACACAATCCTGTCTCGGAGCTTTACAGACAAGTCCTTTGACCACATGGCTTGGTTTTTGACCTGACATGCACTGTCAACTGTGGGACATTATATAAACAGGTGTGTGCCTTTCCAAATCATTCCAATCAATGGAATTTACCACAGGTGTACTCCAATCAAGTTGTAGAAACATCTTGAGGATGATCAATGGAACAGGATGCACCTGAGCTCAATTTCGAGTCCCATAGCAAAGGGTCTGAATACTTATGTAAATAAGGTACCAGTTTTTTATTTTTTAATACATTTGCAAACATTTCTAAAAACCTGTTTTCTATTTGTCATTATGGGATATTTTGGAAGATTGCTGAGGACTTTTATTTAATTTAATAAATCTTAGAATAAGGCTGTAAAGTAACAAAATGTGGAAAAAGTGAAGGGGTCTCAATACTTTCCAAAGGCACTATATAATTTACCCCCAAAAATATGGTGGAATTGGAAATATAAATGCAGACAATTACATCGATGGAAGCTACCATCTATCTGCAATATTGAAGCTGATCCACCCACCACCTGAAAATAATAAATAATAATAAAGTAAACCCATGGACATACTTTGTGATGACATCCTCTAATGGCATAATTTGCACATTGGACTCTTCTGTACTGAGGCTCAGAATACAAAAAAACAACACTACGTGTGCCTTGAAGCAATAACAAACCATGCTCTTACAATTGTGTACATTTGACATAAGGATTACAGAGGCTAGATATGTCAACTGGCCCATGTCACAACTGAGCAAAGCAAGACGAACTGCTTGCAACCTTTTTATGTCAGTGGGAAACTTGAGTAGGCCTGATCCCGAGATGTTTTTGGTTTGATCCAGTGAACCCTCGCTGCAGTTACTAGGGCTTCTTATATAAGAACTGGGTGGAGTAGGAAAATTAAATGAATTCCAAATGTAGCACTTCATCACACATTCTTGTACATTTACACACTGAAAAATGTATTCTGCCAAAGTAACCAGTCCCTCTCTTTATGGGGTCAACCAAGGGTGGTGCATGTGAACTCTGACCTTTGGTATGTCTCTGGTCGTCCGGTTATGACAAGTGGAAGGGGAATCTTGACCATATTTCTCTGTGTGACAACATCAGTGACTTATGTTTGATATTGTTTGCAGGACAAAGGACAAGTCATCATTCAATAGGCTACAGTATATCTTACCTTTGTGTGTTCAAACAAGCTGATCTGAAGACAGACTGAACGTCTTTCACCCTCGAAAGCTCTTCTCTCTTTCTTTTCTTCTCTTCTTTCTTTCTTCTCTCGGTCGTCCGGCGGTGTTTTGGTTTAGGGTGTGCACTTCCGTTTGCTGCGCCTACCATGTCTCAAGAGGTCTCAACTAGCTAAGCTTCTTTATTTAAACTAATTAAGCACAGTCAGTGTGTGTGCTTGCATGCGTGTGTGTTAGTGTGTGTGTGTGTGCACAGTAGGAACAATGTACTTCATCCAGTAGGTCTGTTGTGCATGTTAACTTAGGTCTCTGTGTGTGTGTTCCTGTACGTTTTTGATGAAACAATGTATGTGTGTCAGTATGTGTCGCACTACAAGCTACTTACAGGCCCTTCCTACAGGACCTGTAACACAATAAACAGAGCTTGAGGAAGGGAGATGGAGTGGAGGGAGTGGAGGCATGAGGATGGGTGTGGTTGCCAATGTTTCCTATAATCCACTTTAGCACCCCAGGCCACAGCCTTCTTTCTACGAAACATGTTACAGGAGGGCTGGGGAGGAACCAATGTATATGGCTTCCTGTTCCCGATCCCTCATGAAGGACATTCCCGGCCTCTCTCTTTAACCAGATGGTTTAATTTTGACCCTTACACACTCCCCATAACACCATACTAAGCAGGGCTGGTGTCAATTCCATTTCAATTAGTCCGTTTAAGAAGAACACTGAAATTCCAATTTCCTTACTTTTCAATGTGGCAGGTAGCCTAGTGGTTAGAGCATTGGACTAGTAACCGAAAGGTTGCAAGATCGAATCCCCAGGCTGACAAGGTAAAAAAATCGGTCGTTCTGCCACTGAACAAGGCAGTGTTCCTACTGTTCCTAGGCCGTCATTGAAAATACAAATTTGTTCTTAACTGACTTGCCTAGTTAAAAAAATATAAAATAAATGCTTTTCAATGAGGAAAATGTGGAATTGGAATGTGGTTTACTTTCTAAATTGACTAGAACTGACATTGATTTGATCCCAACCCTGATACTCAGTAGCTTACATACTTGAAACTAGCTGCTACACCCTATAGGCACTTGTGTCACTAGGCTTAAGCAATATGGCGAATATTCCATCTCGTCAAATTCCATCAAGTTAGATCAACTCAGAGGGATAGGTGTAGCTACTACCATATTGCTTATACCAATCCCATTCTTTCAGAGCTACACAAGTACCAAGAGGGCTAGGGGCTAGTGGCTAAGGGCTGTTTCTGGATAGGGCCACTGACTCACTTGGCTGAAGAGGAGCCAAAAGCATTCATGTAGTGTAATGTAATGTAATAGACAGAACATGGCAAGGAGTCCAGCCTCATGCAGTGAAACACAGCAGATACACAGAAGGCAGCTCTGATGTCATGTGAGGTGTGCTACACTCGTGAGGCCCCTCCTGCCGGGGCAAATCATTATTAGTTACCTCGGCACAGTAAGTTTTTCCCCATACATACCAGGAAACGAGGCTACAAGGAAACACACCGAAGGACTCCATTGTGTGCTGAATGCATACATGGTTTGCATCAAACGTGCTTTTGAGTGAAACTATCAAAGATTTGTTTCTTTCTTGTTTCTGCTATTTCTGTGTGGAATCCGATGTAAAACATGAGGAAGTTATTACCTGAGCCGAGTGCTCTGCAAGGTTGGATTTTTATGCCTGTTTAATGTATTTACGACAACAGCTGTTTACAATTGGGAGCAAAATGAAACCGTTGGCATATCAAATCTCTTTTTTTGCCAAAAGAGGAATAAAGTCCCCAAACCACTTTGATTAGCCTTTAAGAAATCCTTTAAGAAATCACTAACTTCCTGAGTGGTAAAACGACACTTTATGTTGAATAAATACAACTTTATTGTCCATGACTCCAATGTAAACGGAAATCTGTTACCAAGCTGTCATTGCTGCTTCACAAATGTTGCGGAGTAGCTCTCATGGAAAATTACATAGGTTTGAATTTAACAGTCACTCAATGTCAACTGGTGCTCTATAGACACTGTAAACACATCTCTAATCAATGCAGTGTTTAACAGAGATGGTAGATAGTGGACATCATGCCAGGTCTATGTTACACCCTCTGACAAACAATTCCTCTGGCCCTGTTAGCCTGATGAGTGATAATGTGTATGACACACACACACACACAAACACACATACACAATACCCCCCCCCCCCCCCCCCAAGCAAACACACATTCACTCTGTCACTGTCAGTATTGCCAGAAGTGACACGGCCCATCAACACTTAATAAACCGGAGTGTGCCATGATGACAAGGGTTGACTGTAAATGCTCTTGTCTCCGTCCCTAATGGCACCCTATTTCCTACAAAGTGTACTACTTTTGACCAGAGACCTATGGTCCTGTTCAAAAGTAATGCAGTATAAAGGGAATCGGGTGCCATTTGGGATGGAGACAAGATCAATTACAGCAAACCGCATCTCTTTACACTGATCATCATTATTCAGTGATGACATCACCCCAATCAAGCGAGAAACCTCACTGTGGGGAAATGTGCTTTATCTCCCATCATAGACGTTGTTAATTCATCATCACTGCCAGGGAATGAAAACACCACCAGTCCTATTAACTTCAACACAATAGGAGCTATGAGTGTTTTCAGTTGCTTACTGAAGAGATGGTTTGTTTCTTATCCTGGCATGCTTCCTTTAGAATCTCCTTCTTTGAGTGGTTCTCAAGTACTGGCCTGTTGGGCACTGGCATCGAGGTCAGATGCACACAGAGAGAGAGATGGTGACCCCCTGGCAGAGAGACAGACAGATATTGGCCTACAAGGCGAGGCTTTGTCCGCTGCCACAGCTTACTGCAGAGAGCTACAGTAGAGACTAGAGAGAGGCTACTGTCTGAGAGAGAGAGAGAGAGAGAGAGAGAGAGAGAGAGAGAGAGAGAGAGAGAGAGAGAGAGAGAGAGAGAGAGAGAGAGACGTCAGAAATCAGCTCAATGTAAATGAAGAATCCATATAATCTAACCACTTCTGGGTAAATTGGAACACACAAAGACAACAACACAAAGATTTATCTATTCAAAATGGAGATTTGTAGATAAACCACTTCTCCAATCTCTCTCCAACCCAAAAAAGGCCTGTGATGTTGATGGTATCCTACATAAAATGATAACATATACAGACCACAAATTCCAATTGACTATACTTAAACTCTTTAACATCATCCTCAGCTTTGGAATCTTCACCAATGTTTGGAAACAAGGACTGATAACCCCCAATCCACAAAAGTGGAGACAGATTTGACCCCAATAATTACTGTGGGGTTTGCATTAACAGCAACCTTGGGAAAATCCTCTGCATTATTATTAGCAGACGTTTACATTTCCTCAGTGAAAACAATGTACTGAGCTACTGTCAAATTGGCTTTTTACCAAATGACCATACGACAGACCACGTATTCAACCTGCACAACCTAATTGACAAACAAACAAACCAAAACAAAGGCAAAGTCTTCTCATGCTTTGTTGATCTCAAAAAAGCTTTTAACTCAATTTGGCACGAGGGCCTGCTATACAAATTGATGGAAAGTGGTGTTGGGGGAAAAACATACGACATTATAAAATCCATGTACACAAATAACAAGTGTGCGGTTAAAATAGGCAAAAAACATTTCTTTACACAGGGCCATGGGGTGAGACAGGGATGCAGCTTAAGCCCCACCCTTTTCAACATGTACACTACCGTTCAAAAGTTTGGGGTCACTTAGAAATGTCATTGTTTTTGAAAGAAAAGCACATTTCCCCCCCCCATTTAAAATAACATCAAATTGATCAGAAATACAGTGTAGATATTGTTCATGTTGTAAATTACTATTGTAGCTGGAAATGGCTGATTTTTAATGGAATATCTACATAGTCGCACAGAGGCCCATTATCAGCAACCATCACTCCTGTCTTCCCAATGGCACGTTGTGTTAGCTAATCCAAGTTTATCATTTTAAAAGGCTAATTGTGTCACGTTCCTGACCTGTTTTCCTTTTTCTTGTATTTATTTACACTAACCACTCTGCGTGTTGGTCCGATCCATGCTCCTCCTCCTCGTCTGAGGAGGAGAACGACTATGACAGCCGTAACAAATTGATCATTAGAAAACCCTTTTGCAATTATGTTAGCACAGCTGAAAACTGTTGTTCTGATTAAAGAAGCAATAAAACTGGCCCTCTTTATACTAATTGAGTATCTGGAGCATCAGCATTTATGGGTTTGATTGCAGGCTCAAAATGGCCAGAAACAAAGCACTTTCTTCTGAAACTCGTCAGTCTATTCTTGTTCTGAGAAATGAAGGCTATACCATGCGAGAAATTGCCATGAAACTAAAGATCTCATACAACGCTGTGTTCTACTCCCTTCCCAGAACAGCTCAAACTGGCTCTAACTAGAATAGAAAGTTGTGCACCGGGCCTCCCACTCCTCTTTCTATTCTGGTTAGCGCCAGTTTGATGTTATTTTAATGGACCAAAAATTAGCTTCTTTTAAAAACAAGAACATTTCTAAGTGACCCCAAACTTTTGAATGGTAGTGTATATCAACGAATTGGCGAAGGCACTAGAATAGTCTGCAGCACCCTGCCTCACCCTACTAGAATCAGAAGTCTGGTGGCCTCCCGGATGGCGCAGTGGTCTAGGGTACTGCATCGCAGTGCTAGCTGCGCCACCAGAGTCTCTGGGTTCGCGCCCAGGCTCTGTCGCAGCCGGCCGCAACCGGGAGGTCCGTGGGGCGACGCACAATTGGCATAGCGTCGTCCGGGTTAGGGAGGGTTTGGCCGGTAGGGATATCCTTGTCTCAGTATGTAATAAAATGTATGCACTCTACTGTAAGTCGCTCTGGATAAGAGCGTCTGCTAAATGACTAAAATGTAAATGTAAAATGTTAAAGGTCTACTCTTTATCTGATGATCTGATGGTTCTGTCCCCAATCAAGGAGGGCCTACAGCAGCACCTAGATATTCTGCACAGATTCTGTCAGACCTAAGCCCTGACAGCATATCTCAGTAAAACAAAAATAATGGTGTTCCAAAAAAGTACAGTACCAGGACCAAAAATACAAATTCCATCTAGACACGGTTCCCCTAGAGCACACAAAAAATGATACACACCTCGGCCTAAACATATTAATGGAATTATCTGTCACGTTCTTGACCTTATTTCCCTTGTTTTGTCTTTATTTAGTATGGTCAGGGCGTGAGTTGGGGTGGGCAGTCTATGTTATTTGTTTCTATGTTTAGGTTTATTAGTTTGGCCTAATATGGGTCTCAATCAGAGGCACGTGTTTGTCATTGTCTCTGATTGGGAACCATATTAAGGTAGGCTGTTTTCAATGTTTGTTGGTGGGTGATTGTTGCCGTGTCTGTGTTTGTTCGCCACACGGTACTGTTTTCGTTCGTTTGTTCACGTCGTTTATTGTTTTGTATTTTGTCAAGTGTTTTTCGTCTTCGTTGCTATAATTAAAATATGTATTCAAACCACGCTGCGCTTTGGTCCGATCCTTGCTCCTCCTCAGACGAGGAGGAAGACGAGCGTTACATTATCAAAATCCAGAAAAGAGACATTCAATTCTACAACCACCTAAAAGGAAGCGATTCCCAAACCTTCCATAACAAACCATCACCTACAGAGAGATGAACCTGGAGAAGAGTCCCAGCAAGCATGGCCCAGTTTCACAAAACCTCCTTAAGAAGAATATCTTCTTATCTGCCATTTCTTCCTTAACTATAGACTCAAGAAAGTTAAGCAAAGTTGCTATTCCTCAAAAAGGTCCTTTAAATGTTCTTGTGCTATTTCTTATGTTTCTCTAAAAAGTTAAGAAGAAATTAGATTTTTCAAAATAAAGTTATTTGAAATGTTCTTAATTCCAAGATAGCTAAACCCTTGTCTTAAACTCAAGTCAGTGAGAGACAAAGCTCATGAAAGCAGTTGAACATTCACTCAAACTTCATCTGAAGGTTTCAGTATTGATTATTTTAAACTCAAGAACATGTTTTAGAATAGTAATCTCAGTAAGAAATATGCTAACATGATTGCTATTGCTAGCTAGTTAAAACAGTTGCCTAGCAACAAATATCTTCAGAAGATTTGAGAAGTTTGTGAGAAAATCTAAATATTTTGTGATTAAGGTCCCTGGTCATGAGGCAAACAGAACCCCAAACACAAACAGACCCCACAGAGCCCCAGGACAGCAACACAATTAGACCCAACCAAATCATGAGAAAACCAAAATATAATTCCTTGACACGTTGGAAAGAATTAGCAAAATAACTAAGCAAACTAGAATGCTATTTGGCCCTAAACAGAGAGTACACAGTGGCAGAATACCTGACCACTGGGGCAAAGGTACAGGACGGCAGGCAGGCTCAGGGTCAGGGCAGGCATAGTGTTCAAACCCGGGAAAACTAGAAAAACAAGTACTATAGACAATACAGGAGCAAGGGGAAAAATGCTGGTAGGTTTGATGAGCAAAACTAACTGGCAACGCACAAACAGAGAACACAGGTATAAATACACAGGGTATAATGGGGATGATTCAACCCACACCAGCTGCTGGCTCCAGATGTTGGGGTTGGCGGAGACCAGGCAGCGCAGAGTAGTCTCTAGGTCCTGGTTCGCTCACTCCGACTGGCCATTGGACTGGGGGTGGACAGGCTGGCCGACGACCCAATGAGGATGCAGAACGCCTTCCAGAACTGGGACGAGAACTGAGGACCCCGGTCGGAGACTATGTCTACTTGTAGTCCATGGATCCAGAAGACACGCTGCACCATGAGCTGGGGCATCTCTTCGGCAGAGGGTAGTTTGGGGAAAGGAATGAAGTGGGCGGCTTTGGAAAACCGATTCACCACGGTCAGGATGGCGGTGTTGCCATCAGACGGGGGAAGACCCGTGACAAAGTCCAGGGAGATGTGAGACCAGGGATGGTGAGGGACAGGCAGAGGTTGGGGGAGACCAGCTGGAGCTTGCTGAGGAGTGTTGTTCTGTGCACAAACCGTGCAAGCGGCGACGACGCAGACACGTTGGGGACCATGGTAGGCCACCAAAAGAGCTGTCACAAAAAAGCCAGGGTCCGACGGGAGCCCGGGTGGCAGGTAAGCCTTAATGAGTGGGCCCACTCCAGGACCACGGAGCAGACGTTTTCAAGAGCGAACATCCGATTCTCAGGGCCCCCTCCCCAGGTTCAGCTGGGAACGCTACACCTTACGGACCTGCTTGGGAGAAGAAGGCGCAGGGATGTAGCTTGTGGTCCAAAGCAGAATGCTAGGACAGAACAATCCCCACACCAACATCTGAAGCATTGGTCTCCACCACGAACTGACAGGATGGGTCAGGATAAACCAAGATGGGAACTGTGGTGAATCGATGTTTGAGGTCCCGGAACACCCGGTCAGCAGCTGGAGACCATGTGAACGGAACCTTGGGCGAGGTGAGTGCTGACAGGGGGGAAGCCAGGGTGCTGTAACCCCGGATAAAGCGATTGAAGTTGGTGAACCCCAGGAAGGCCAAGTGGCATGACCAGATACCCGTAGTGACCGCTGATTGTGTTGAAGGCGATCTTCCACTCGCCCCCTTCCCGTATCCGCACCAGGTGGTAGGTATTCCGTAGATCCAGCTTGGAAAACACGGTGTCCCCCTGGAACGGCTCGAAAGCTGAGGAGACGAGGGGTAGCGGGTAGCGGTTCTTCACCGTTATGTTGTTGATACCCCGGTAGTCGAAGCATGGGCACAGGTTCTTGTCCTTCTCCTCCACAAAGAAGAACCCGGCGGGAGAAGAAGAAGGTCGGATGAATCCTGCAGCTAAGGAGTCCCCAATGTTGGTCTTCATTGCCTTGGTCTCTGGTCCCGAAAGAGAGTCGTCCCAGGGGCGGAGTCGTGCTAGGGAGAAGGTTATTCCCGCAGTCATAAGGCCGGTGCAGCGGGAGTGAAGTGGCCCGGGCCTTGTTGAACACCTCCTGGAGGTCATGGTACTCTGTGGGAATGGCGGAGAAGTCCGGGGCGACTTCCGAGCCCCCAGGAACACATCGCGGGGCAGGTTGTGCTGACTTCAGGCAATGGGCCTGGCAGAACGGGCTCCAGCCCATGATGGCACTAGTAGACCAGTTAATGAGGGAATTGTGTCGCTGGAGCCAGGAGAATCCCAATACCACAGGAATCTGAGGAGACTCAGGAACTGGATAGCCTGGCTGTGGTTTCCTGACACACGTAGATTGATGGGAGTGGTGTTGTGGGTGACCCGGCCTATAGAGCGCCCGTCCAATGCTTTAACATCCATGGGAATGGAGAGGGGCTGAGTGGAGATGCCCAGCTCGGAAGCCAGGGTAGAGTCCAAAAAGCTCACATTGGGCCCAGTCGATGAGGACCCTGAGCGATCTCGCTACTACCGGTGAGCCTGGTTTTAGTGGACACAAAATGACCACGAGTCCCGCAATACAGGAAACTCTTGCTTTGGAGCCTGTGTAGCCATTCAGCTGGAGACAACCCAGCTCTGCCTAGTTGGATAGGCTCGGGAAGAGGTGGATCGACAGTCTTCGGTGACTCTCGGGGGATCTCGGGTACCCTCGGCTTCTCTTGGCAACGGGCCGTCGGAGACATCCGGCATGCCTCGGAGGCGAGGTAGAATCCTTGGACGGGCGAGTGCAATCGAATATCATCTCCCTCATTCATTCCCGTAGTTGCCCATCGATCCTGATGGTCAAGGCAATGAGGGAATCGCAATCCGTCTGTAGTTCCCAGGCTGCAAGCTCGTCCTTCACTTCCTCTGATAGTCCGTGTAGGATCATGTCGAACAGCGCTTCCGTGTTCCAGGCACTCTCTGCTACCGAACGTGCAGAAATACACCGCATAATCTGCAACACTGCGGGATTCCTGCCGAAGCTGGAGTAGCTTCAGGGCAACCTCTCTCCCAGACTATGGGGCATCGAAAACCTTCTTGACCTCTACCACAAACTCCTCCAGACTGAAGCTGTTGTTCCCATACCGCTGTAGCCCAGGCAAGAGCCCTACCACACATCAGCGTGACAAGGTACGCTATCTTAGAGTGGTCCGAGGGCTGGAGGAGGACTGAAGCTCGATGAGGGCCTGACAGGTGACCGGTTCTCCATCGAAGCATTCCGGGGGAGGTAAGCGGGGTTCCCGGGAAACTGGGATGACCGGTGAGGTGGCCCCGCTAACAGCTGGGCTACTGAGGGGCTGTGAGATTACTGTCATGGTAAGCTGCCTTCCAGACAACCCGCGGAATTGCTCCAGCAATGAGTTCAACGCTTGGTCATGGCGTTTGGTGAAGGTCTGGACCCCTTCCACAAGGCCAGGAAGCAACTCCTCATGCCTACCAATGGTGGCTCCTTGGGAGGAGATGGTGTTGCGAAGCTGGTCCGAGTCTGCTGGGTCAGTCATGGCCAGTTCGTACTATCAGGTTCGAAGGTAAGACCCAGGTGCAGACAGAGTCAAAGTACTCTAACAAAAGTTTATTAACTTCTTGAGAATACAGGGGGTGCTGTTTTCGCATTAGGATTATTTGCTCTACAGATTAAACTGCCTCTTATTCAATTATTGCTCTTACTATATGCATATAATTAATACCATTGAATAGAAAACAATCTATAGTTTCTAAAACCGTTTCAATTTTGTCTCTGAGTGAAACAGAAGTCATTTGACAGCACTTTCCCTGACCAAGAAGAAGAATGCAAGATGTGTATGCTCGCTTCAACGCTCTGCCTATATATGGTCACGCCATCTATGACCCGAAACACACTTCATTCGTCTTCCTCTGGGTGTCAAGAGGACGTCAGAGGAGAAATTTTTTGTTTATCTTGTACTGACGTGAAATAAGACCTATTTCTTTGGCGTGACCGACAACTTCCGGTTCTCTGAATCGCGCGATTTGGAGGTGCGATTGTCTACTGTTTTGCTGCCGTTACGGATGAAAACTATCTCCGTCTCGAAGTTTGTTTGATACATGTGACCATATCATCGTAATGTATGTTTTTTCAATATAGTTTAATCAGATTATTTGAATTTTTTCGGGAGTTTTGCCGTGTTCCGTTCTGTGACTTTTTTTACTTTGGACAGATCCGTGCCAGTCGACCAGTACCTATGCTAAATGAAGAGGAAAAGTTGCCATTATGAATGGATTGAACGACTCATCAGGACTAAGGACACCTTGATCAACATTCTGATGAAAGATCAGCAATAGTAAGACCCAATTTACGATGTTATTTCATATATCTGTCGTGCATGTGAACTGGTCGTGGGCGCCCAGCTGGTTCTGGCTGGCGTGGCTATGCTAATTTAGCGCTACATTTTGTTTTCACTATAAAACATTTAATAAATCTGAAATATTGTTTGGATTCACCAGATGTTGGGCTTTCAATATCTGTACGCTGTGTATTTTTCTGAAATGTTTTAAGATAAGTAATTAGTTATATGACGTTGGTCTCTGTAATTGTTCTGGCTGCGTCGGCACTATTTCAGATTGCAGCTGCAATGTAGAACTGTGATTTATACCTGAAAAATGCACATTTTTCAATGCTATGAAAATATGCTATACCATAAATATGTTATCAGACTGTCATCTTATGAAGTTGTTTCTTGGTTAGTGGCTATATATTTTTTTATTTAGTCGAATTAGTGATAGCTACTGACGCAGGAAAAAACTGTTGGAGTAAAAAAATGGTGTCTTTTGCTAACGTGTTTAGCTAATAGATTTACATATTGTGTCTTCCCTGTAAAACATTTTAAAAATCTGAAATGGTGGCTTTATTCACAAGATCTGTATCTTTCATTAGGTGTCTTGGACTTGTGATTTAATGATATTTAGATGCTACTATTTAATTGTGACGCTATGCTAGCGATGCTAATCAGTGTGGGGGGGGGGGGTGGGGGATGCTCCCGGATCCGGGGTAGATGCTCGTTAGAGGTTAAATCAAATACGGGCTGGCAATAATGGGGAAGATGGGCGACACATGGAGGGGGGTGGAGACAATCACAAAGACAGGTGAAACAGATCAGGGTGTAACAGTATGACCATATTAGACATATATTTCCTTCTGATTACACAGACCCACAATGTTTTGATAAACTGGGTGAAATACCACAGTGTGCAATCACAGCAGCAGGATTCGTTGGCAACCAGTGGGAAATCAGTGAAGAACAAACACCATTGTAAACACAACCCATATACAGTGGCAAGCGAAAGTATTCACCCCCCTTGGCATGTTTCTTATTTTGTTGCTTTACAACCTGGAATTAAAAGGGATTTTGGGGGGGTTTACACAACGGGCCTACCACTTTGAGGATGCAACATATTTTTTATTGTGAAATAAACAAGAAATCAGACAAAAAAACTGAAAACTTGAGCGTGCATAAATTTTCACCCCCCCAAAGTCAATACATTGTAGAGACACCTTTTGCAGCAGTTACAGCTGCAAGTGTCAACGATACAATGCAAGACTGGATTTCACAAGCCTGAGTGGTAACCACAAAGTATACAGTAGGACTCCAAAAGGTGTTTCTATAGCAACTCCTTCTGTCCGTGTGACATTGTACTTGGCTGATTGAGTGGTGGTATGACTGTGGTCATATGGCCAGAAGGATTGTTGTAATGGATAAATTGTTCTGGAAGCGCCCATGATTCCTATTGGAATCTAGCAGAAGTTGGCGGGGAGGATATGGACCCATAGGAGTTGGCCCATGTAGTCTTTAGTAGCAGGTTTAAATTCTCAAACTTTTGTGCAGGTCTTTGGAGAGTGGTCCGCCAGGAGGGTAGTACCTAAGAACCCAATTAGGCTCGTATCTGTTTCAGCTCAGCAGTTCTCTGTGAAGCTAAGCGCCAGACTCACGGTGGAGGGAGAGAGAGAGAGAGAGAGAGAGAGCGAGAGAGAGAGAGAGAGAGAGAGAGAGAGAGAGAGCGAGAGAGAGAGAGAGAGAGAGAGAGAGAGAGAGAGAGAGAGAGAGAGAGAGAGAGAGAGAGAGAGAGAGAGAGAGAGAGAGAGAGAGAGAGAGAGAGAGAGAGATCCAGGCTAACAACCTGGGCTGTCATTAGGAGAGGAGGCTTGGCAACAAGACCAACATGCTCTATTAAGCAGAGCTCTCGCAGACACACATTCCTTTAATACCTCACATTATCCACACTATGGGAAGGTCTGGCATAGTTGGGCTAGCCATGGTAGCCAGTAACATGCTAATTGGCTATCTGGGTCTTTTGTCAAAACAACATGAACAGCTAGCATGGAATGGCTAACTGTCGTCGTGATTGCTGCGGTCTCAGTCAACACGGTTTGAGAGGCCTTTATGGAATTCAGACACCAGACAGCAACAGTTGTCTTTTCCCACCCTGACGAGTTGCAACGTTACAATGTTCTGGATGCCTGCTAGTGTTGCCCCAGTCAATTTCCCTCTCAGGATGTTGGCAAAGCGCTACAGTAACCATCTCTTTCCCAACAGGGTGTTGTACAGTTGGCAAGGCTAGTTCTCTCGATGTCACTGCGATTTCCTATCTTCCCCTTCTCTCCCTCCCTCTCTCTGCCTCCTCATCTCCCTCTCGCTCCCTAGCTCTTTCGCCCTGGCTGGTGTTGAAAGGACGTCCTATCAGGGAGTTGCATTTGTCCTCTCCCCCTAACCCATCATTCGGCCCTTCCTGTCCCACAGGCCCTGTCTGTATGTCTGTCCAGTCTGGGTGACAGACACATAAGCTCAGTGGGCTGGAATGTGTGGCGAAGTTCAGACAGCAAAACAATGCACTCACTTGGCACATAGTGGGTGCTCTGCATGTTAGAGCCAGCAGAAGAAAAGTGTAGAGAGATGGAGAGAGCGAGAGACAAACAGAGGGAGAAGCAGAAAGTTGGCGCTGGCTGGGCATCATGTGGGTGCAGAACTGTAGAAGATTGACTGCCAACACTGCCAGACGACGACGAGACTAAGTGAGAGAGAGAGAGAGTGAGAGTGAGAGTGTGAGAGAGAGAGAGAGAGAGAGAGGGAGAGAGAGAGAGAGAGAGAGAGAGAGAGAGAGAGAGAGAGAGAGAGAGAGAGAGAGAGAGAGAGGAAAACACAGTGAGAGTGGAGAGCGAGAGGGAGAGGTATGCAGAGAGTCAGAGGGAGAGAAAGAGAGACTAGTGAGGCCAGAGAGAGATAGAGACTATCCCAAAAAAAGAAAGGGAAATGATCTCTGGAGAGTGACAGAAAAGTCATAACACCTCTGCAAGATAGGAGCGTTGCTATCCACATCACCCTGGGTTCCATCCCCACGTGTACGGTCCAAATATGTCAGCCTTAATTAGTGTTTTCAGAGCAATACAGAGTAATGTTTGGAGTAATTACACCCACACCCTTTCCTTCTGGGGGCAATACATTCCAGTCATCTCTCTATCAACAGCGTTTACTACAGTCTGTTGCGCTAATCCTATCTTTATTTTAGATTTTTTTTAAATGATTGTCAGCTGAAGCCACAAGTGAAAACAGGAAAATGTGGCTACCCAGAGGCATGGATCCAATCGCAGTGTGGCATTATTGCACTAGCGTTGCATGTTGAATTTTGTAAATGTATTTGCATGGGTAATAACATTGAGTCTTTTGTCAGTCTATTTGAGTCCTTTGACAGTCTAGCTATTAGAGAAAATGCATTTAAAACAGCTGCACAAGGAAGATAGTTTTCTGTTCACAGCTAGTATTGAAATGCTACTTTTCAACAACCCCCCTTCACTTACTCCTTCCTCTATTCATTAGATGGGAATTCAAACTCCTCCCTTCTCATTCTATTCTATGAATGAGCTTCACTTCACTCCCGAAACCACAGACACGGTGAAGACCGTGGACCGCTGAAAGTGACAATGTCCTCTTTAAAAAAAAACAGCCCGTCATCGTTCTGTCAGAGGGTGTCTGTTCGGAGAGAGACCGCTATGCAACCGAACACATTCCAGCATGAGTACAAAATGCATAGCTCTGCATGTGCACCTGCAGAGTACTAACGGTATTTACCAGGACTTAATGCCATGGAGGACTAGCACGACAGCTAAAGCATTCATTGCTAAAACAATGGCCATTATAGACTCTGTTATTTATTTGTTTTGACTGGGTGGAGGAAAAATCGGACAGCAAACACACACACGCACACACGTACTCAAGACAGTCAGCACCCTTGGTAAATAGAGCGGAGATGGACACAGACATACAGGCAGACAGACTAACACACTCTGGAGACAGACCTATTGTTTATAATAACTCGTTGCATTTCAGAGGTAAACAACAGCCATGGGATCTCGTTTCCAGAAGATGACTTCAGTGTCTTAACATAATTGTTTTTAGGGGGTAGATCAGCTTTAATATTGCAGATAGATTGTAATTGTCTGCATCATTTCCAATCCCCAATGTATTATTTTTTGTAAGTATATATATATTCATTTATACAGTACCAGTCCAAAGTTTGGACACCTACTCATTCCAGGGTTTTTCTTTATGTTTACTATTTTCTACATTGTGGAATAATAGTGAAGACATCAAAACTATGAAATAACACATATGGAATCATGTAGTAGCCAGAAAAGTGTTAAACAAATCAAAATATATTTTAGATTTGAGGTTCTTCAAAGTTGCCATCCCTTGCCTTGACGACAGCTTTGCACACTCTTGGCATTGTGTTGTGTGACAAAACTGCACATTTTAAAGTGGTCTTGTCCGCAGCACAAGGTCACCTGTGTAATGATCATGCTGTTTAATCAGGTTCTTGTTTTGCCACACCTGTCAGATGGATGGATTATCTTGGCAAAGGACAAATGCTCACTAACATGGAATCTACAGGCTAGGAGGTGCAATGCTTTCTGTGAGAGTGAGAGAGTGAGCGAGTGTGTGTGAGAGAGAGAGAGAGAGAGAGAGAGAGAGAGAGAGATAGAGAGAGAGGCAGAAACAAACAGAAACAAACAGAGAGAGAATCCCTCTCTTCTCTCCGAGAATGTGTTGACAACAGCGCGGCTGCTAGAAAACTTTGGCTGCTCTTTGGCTCTGCCACGACAGAGTGCAGATCGCAACCAGCCCTGGCCAAGAGAAATGGGGATTAGCGGGTCATAAATCCTGGGTCCGTTCTGGCTCCAAGAGGGCTCCAGCACAGACCTAAGCTAGATTTACAATGACGTCCCACATCCCCTCTGGCTCTTTCATGGCCTCTTCAACAAGATGGATGGCCTCAGACACAATAGGATCTCACTGTCCTCCGACTGTCTCCAACAAATTGATAGGACCCTTCAAGGCAAGGAAAACTGAAAACTGGAAGGCCACGTTGAGACTTTGTTTTGAATAGGGAGATTTTATGTGTAATCTGAGAGTAAAGAGTGTAAAGTGCTTTGAGCACATGAAAAGCCACATCTACGTCCAATCAATTGTTAGAGTATAGCCAAAAGTCAGTGTGATTGGATAGAGCATTATCCCACAGAAAGCATTGCACCTCTTAGCCTGTAGATTCATCAGATATGGAGAACGGGGGCCTAACCTTCTAATCTTCTTAAACCAAGTTGGATATGCTGTATTCTCAACATACACTGAGTTTACAAAACATTCAGAACACCTGCTCTTTCCATGACATAGACTGACCAGGTTAATCCAGGTGAAAGCGCTGATCCCTTATTGATGTCACTTGTTAATTCCACTTCAATCAGTGTAGATGAAGGGGAGGAGACAGGTTAAATCATGATTTTTAAGCCTTGAGACAATTGAAACATGGATTGTGTATGTGTGCCATTAAGTGCCTTTGAATGGTATATGGTAGTAGGTGCCAGGTGCACCGGATTGTGTCAAGAACTGCAACGCTGATGGGTGTTTTCCGTGTGTATCAAGAATGGTCCACCACCCAAAGGACATCCAGCCAACTTGACATAACTTTGGGAAACATTGGTATCAACATGGGACTGCAACACCTCTGTCTCACTCACGTGTTCTCTCTTAAATGGAAGTGTTGAGAGCTATCTACCGACCTTGTGGTCCTCAAGGTTCTGTTGAGGGAGAATTCCAACCATACCATAGAGAGACTACTAACCTTCAAGCTGAAGAGGCCTAATTTTTCACTTAGACTGCAGTTGATATGTTATTTTCCATCTTGCCAATCTAATGGCATTTCTCAACATTGACACACCATAAAGTTATTGCAAAACGGAAACCCCTTTCCCCAGGATTTGTGGCACATTGGTATTTTTTTGGTATTAGCACAATACCTGATTTATTCACTTGGAGTCATAACTACTGTACCACAATCGCCTAAAGGATTGAGAGCTTTGCAATACTTTATATTACCCAATACCTAATTATTGTTATGCTACTGTAATAACATTAGCTTGGTTAATCAAGCTAGTTAGCAGTTGGCTAGTTATTTTGGCTAAACTAGCTAGAGGTTAGCTAGTTAGCAGTCAGCAAGTTAGCTTGACTAACCAAGTTACAGTTAGCTAGTTAGCACTTATCTTGGTGGCTGTCATTATTCAGAGACATTCTTTCGATTTAAATCGATAATTTGGCACTGAACTTGAGTAGCATGGGCTAGAGTTTTATTTAGAAAAAGTTTTGCAATGATTGAACTCATGTGTTCTTAATGTGCCTTTTCATGGCACATTACAACTGTTGATTGCAGCTATTTATTTGGTTAGAGGAACCTCCTCTCCTTAGAATTTCGGACATATTTGTAGCCTGCAGCACGGCATTCCTTCCAAGACGGAAGTTTCCTCTTCAGTTGAAACTGGTTACCAGAGTTATAGGTTAAGTCAAAATAACTTTCTCCAGCAAAGCTAAAATATATAGCAAAAACATTATATCCAGTTGAGTTTCGTGTTGTAAATGGTGTAAAATAGTTATGACTCTGAAGAGTGCTTTATTCCTTAAAAACATGTTTGTCCTTACTTTAACTGCTAATGAATCACATGTATCTGTTTATAGAAAGTAGGTCCACTTAGTAACGGTTTTATAGGGACATAATTCTCTCCACAAAAACATGTTATTACCACATATATTGGACGTAACCTCCTGACGGGAATAGTATCCGTCAAATATGACACTTGCAGCATAACGAGCCAAAGAACACTGCTATATCAATATACCCTATTTGCATGCTGCTGACCCGGGATCACTATAATGATTTGTTCACTCTTCGTGACTGACAGTGTTTCGGCGTGACTGACAACTGAGCTGCACTTCACATTTAGGGAGGTAACTCAGCCAAATGTATGTCAAAACGGTGCTCAGTGAGAAGCCTCCAGCCAGCCAGCTGGACAAAGCAGCTCTGGATGGGTCTTGTGCAGCACCAAAATCCAACAAGAAATACTCATTTCTTTTTCTGTCACAAAATGTATCAAAATGTGTGTGCCCTAATGAATAGGACCCTGATATACTCCATTTTACCCCTACAGTGGTTTGGTTCAGTCACATTTAAAGTGAGTTGTGGCTGTCTTCTTGATATGTTTTGCAGAGTTGTTGTATGTTGCCTCCTAAAGTATAGAAAATAAGAGATTTAAAAACATCTGTAAAAATATGTGGATGCAAAAAGATCTGTCTGGAATGCCGTGAGAGAATGCATGACCGAGAACCACAGAGGCAACTGCTGCCCTCCTTTCCCTCCTTTGGCGGTCTCCCAAAGAATATGATCATGGGAGACTGCAATCCTAGACATGGAAGAAGAGAAGATAATGAAGTATAGCAAAAAAATATGATATTTTTCAATGGGCACACTTAGGCACAAAAAGCCACGCCTGTATTGCCTTAGTTACTCTACAAGCTGTGGAAAGAAATTACACCGATACTGTGTACTCGGAAATGTTCATGGTGGTAGACTTTGAGGTTGTTTGAAATACTGACATCTACTGTGTCGAGAAAAACAGATGGAATCCTTTGAAATGTCCTGGAAGTTACTAGAAGACACGCTACTCTGAAGTACTTTTACTCCACTACAACTAGGTACAGTGCCTAGTGAAAGTCTTCACACGTCTTGCACATTTGTCCCATTTTGCTGACTTCAATTTAAATCCAAAAAAGTGATTTAATTGGATTCTTCATAAACTACTCCACATTTTCAAAGTGTAAAAACAATTATAGATACTTTTCGAATATTTCTATACTTTTTTCTTTCACTTTGAAAATGTGGAGTAAGTTGTATACATTTTTTTAGATTTAAATATAACGCAGCAAAATGTGACTGTCACGTTCCTGACCTGTTTTCCTTTGTTATGTATTTGTTTTAGTTGGTCAGGGCGTGAGTTGGGTGGGTTAGTCTATGTTTTCTATTTCTATGTGGGGCTTTGTGTTCGGCCTGGTATGATTCTCAATTAGAGACAGGTGTGTATCGTTTGTCTCTGATTGAGAGTCATACTAAGGCAGCCAGGGTTTCACTGGTGTTTTGTGGGTGTTTGTTTCCTGTGTTAGCGTTTGGGCCACACAGGACTGTTGCAGGTTTGTCACGTTTGTTGTTTTGTTAATTTGTAGTGTTTGTTGGTTTGCCATTAAAATCATGAATACCTCCTACTCCGCATCTTGGTCCGATCCATGTTCCTCCTCGTCTGAGGAGGAGAACGACTACGACAACCTTTACAGAAACACCCACCAAACCAGGACCAAGCGGATTGGAGAAGGACGGCAAGAACCAAAGCAATGGAGAGAAGAGGAATGGACTTGGGAGGAGATCCTAGACGGTAAAGGACCCTGGGCACAGCCAGTGGAGTGTCGCCGCCCCAAAGCGGTGCTGGAGGCAGCGAAAGCGGAGAGGCGGCATTATGAGGCGCTTGCAAGGCAGAGTGGCTGGAAACCCGAGAGGCTCACCCAAAAATTTCTTGGGGGGGGGGGCTAAAGGGGAGTGTGGCGAAGCCGGGTTGGATACCTGAGCCAACTCCCCGGGCTTACCGTGGAGTGAGAGGGCGTCGTACTGGTCAGACACCGTGTTATGCGGTAAAGCGCACGGTGTCCCCAGTACGCGTGCTTAGCCCAGTGCGGGCTATTCCACCTTGCCGCACTGGGAGGGCTAGGTTGGGCATCGAGCCGGATGTCATGAAGCCGGCCCAACGTATCTGGCCTCCAGTACGTCTCCTCGGGCCGGCGTACATGGCACCAGCCTTACAGGTGGTGTCCCCGGTTCGCCTGCATAGCCCAGTGCGGGCTATTCAACCTCGCCGCACTGGCAGGGCTACGGGGCCCATTCAACCTGGTAAGGTTGGAGAGGCTCGGTGCTCAAGAGCGCGTGTCCTCCTTCACGGTCCGGTATATCCGGCGCCACCTTCCCGCCCCAGCCCAGTACCACCAGTGCCTACACCACGCACCAGGCTTCCAGTGCATCACCAGAGCCCTGTTCCTCCTCCACGCACTCGCCCTGAGGTGCGTGCCCTCAGCCCGGTACCTCCAGTTCCGGCACCACGCATCAGGCCTATAGTGCGTCTCAGCCGGCCAGAGTCTGCTGTCTGCCCAGCGGTGCCTGAGCCATCCGTCTGCCCAGCGCCATCTGAGCCATCCGTCTGCCCAGCGCCATCTGAGCCATCCGTCTGCCCAGCGCCGTCTGAGCCCTCCGTCTGCCCAGCGCCGTCTGAGCCATCTGTCTGCCCAGCGCCATCTGAGTCGTCCGTCTGCCACGAGCCATCCGAGTCGTCCGTCTGCCAGGAGGTGCCAGAGACGCCCGCCAGTCAGGAGGTGCCAGAGACGCCCGCCAGTCAGGAGGTGCCAGAGACGCCCGCCAGTCAGGAGGTGCCAGAGACGCCCGCCAGTCAGGAGGTGCCAGAGACGCCCGCCAGTCAGGAGGTGCCAGAGACGCCCGCCAGTCAGGAGGTGCCAGAGACGCCCGCCAGTCAGGAGGTGCCAGAGACGCCCGCCAGTCAGGAGGTGCCAGAGACGCCCGCCAGTCAGGAGGTGCCAGAGACGCCCGCCAGTCAGGAGGTGCCAGAGACGCCCGCCAGTCAGGAGGTGCCAGAGACGCCCGCCAGTCAGGAGGTGCCAGAGACGCCCGCCAGTCAGGAGGTGCCAGAGACGCCAGTCAGGAGGTGCCAGAGACGCCCGCCAGGAGCTGCCCGCCAGTCATGAGCTGCCCTCCAGTCATGAGCTGCCCTCCAGTCATGAGCTGCCCTCCAGTCATGAGCTGCCACTCAGTCCGGAGCTGCCGCCCCTTATCCCGGAGCTGCCGCCCCTTATCCCGGAGCTGCTGCCCCTTATCCCGGAGCTGCTGCCCCTTATCCCGGAGCTGCTGCCCCTTATCCCGGAGCTGCTGCCCCTTATCCCGGAGCTGCTGCCCCTTATCCTGGTGCTGCCCCTTATCCCGATGCTGCCCCTTCATTTAGGTGGGTTTAGTTGGAGGGTGGTCATTGGGAGGGGGATACGGAAGCGGGGAGTGACTATGGTGGGGTGGGGACCTCGCCCAGCGCCAGAGCCGCCACCGTGGACAGACGCCCACCCAGACCCTCCCCTAGACTTTGTGCTGGTGCGCCCGGAGTTCGCACCTTAAGGGGGGGGTTCTGTCACGTTCCTGACCTGTTTTCCTTTGTTATGTATTTGTTTTAGTTGGTCAGGGCGTGAGTTGGGTGGGTTAGTCTATGTTTTCTATGTGGGGTTTTGTGTTCGGCCTGGTATGATTCTCAATTAGAGACAGGTGTGTATCGTTTGTCTCTGATTGAGAGTCATACTAAGGCAGCCAGGGTTTCACTGGTGTTTTGTGGGTGTTTGTTTCCTGTGTTAGCGTTTGGGCCACACAGGACTGTTGCAGGTTTGTCACGTTTGTTGTTTTGTTAATTTGTAGTGTTTGTTGGTTTGCCATTAAAATCATGAATACCTCCTACTCCGCATCTTGGTCCGATCCATGTTCCTCCTCGTCTGAGGAGGAGAACGACTACGACAACCTTTACAGTGACAACTGTGCTAGGGGTGTGAATACTTTCGCTAGGCATTGTAGCTGGGATTGACACTAAAACACAGCCATGTTTTCCACACATTTTGACAGTGACAAGGAACAGACAACCCACTGTGCAAAGACTGGTTGAATCATCGTTGTTTCCACGTCATTTCAACTAAAATCATTGTGAGGATGTTGAATCAACTTTGAGAAACTGTTTGGATTTGCAAAAGTCATTCATGTCAGGGCATTTCATTTTTTTCTTTTACCCAAATGTTAACCTAAATCCAATGATACAGTGAATTTATTTGTTGATTTCTCGTTAGCTGATAACTCAGCCAAATGTATGTCAAAACGGTGCTCAGTGAGAAGCCTCCAGCCAGCCAGCTAGACAAAGCAGCTCTGGATGGGTCTTGTGCAGCACCAAAATCCAACAAGAAATGCTCATTTCTTTTTCTGTCACAAAATGTATCAAAATGTGTGTGACCTAATGAATAGGACCCTGACATACTCCATGTTACCCCTACAGTGGTTTGCCCTGTCACGGCAGAGCGCTGCCGATCCCTGGGAGAGGATGTGAGTGTGTGAGAGGAAGTACCACTTCCAACATGGAGTGGAACTGGCTCAGTGTCATTATGGGGTTATGGCAGAGTGAGCACTTACTGTGCCAACTCCAGTCTCTTCTTTTCCCCCCAAGCCTCAACCTCAGCCCACCGTGAGAAGCTACACATCCTCTGGGAACATGGCCCATCCTTCCCCTGCAGCTTTACCCTCGAATTACCATCACCAACATACCCCATTCCAACCTCCGTACCATGGCCACCCTGGAATCAGTGCAGTGGGCCGATGCCCAACACATCAAACAGGCCAGATCAAACGATACCACGCATCCGCTTGCAAAGTTCAACTGTCGGCCGGAGATGGACCCAATGGAAGATGCTAGGGGGCAGAGAGGGCAATGGGTACAATAAGACAAATTAAGGTAAGAGAGGATATATGACCCAAAAAAAGGTAGATAGTGTCATGTGGTTTGGTGAGAAGAGGCTCTATGTCACCCACACACATACAGTTAAGGTTCAGTATTGGACGTCAAAGATGAGGAACGGAGAAAAGGAACAAGTGAAGAGAAATTGTTATAGATAGAACGAGAAAAGGAGAAAGGGAAAAGGAGAAAAAAAAATGTATGCACTGGATAAGTGTCTGCTAAATTACTAAAATGTAAAAGGTGGAGGCGATGAGAGGGGAAAGGAGGTGAAGAAGAGTTAAAAAGGTGGTGAAGGAATGAAAGAGGTATGAGAAGATGGAGGAGGTTAGGGTGGAGGAGAAAAGAAGAGTGCAGAGAAAGGGCAGTGGAAGGGAAAGTGGAGGAAGAAAGAAAAGAGGGTTGGTTCACCTTGACGAAGAGCAGCTGACAGAGCTAGCCTACCATGTTCTCATGACAAGCTCCACCACATCAGGAATTCACATTATTATTGAACTATTCATGGCCAGTAAGAATGATGGCCCACACACACACTTATGACCTTCTGCACTGTACCGCCCTGTATGTGATTCTGCATCCCTGTGATCCCTGACACACGAATGCGCGCGCACATGCACGCACACACACACCACACACAGTGCCTTCCTTTTATTCACCACTCCTATGTTCTTTGGCTGTTGGTTTGGCTTCTTTTGGACTGAAGCCTCCCAAACCCCATGATACTGGGTGGAATTTGGATAGCTAGGTCCTTTAAACATAATAAACTCAGCAAAATAAGGAACGTCCTCTCACTGTCAACTGCGTTTATTTTCAGCAAACGTAACATATGTAAATATTTGGATGAACATAACAAGATTCAACAACTGAGACATAAACTGAACAAGTTCCACAGACATGTGACTAACAGAAATGGAATAATGTGTCCCTAAGCAAAGGGGGCGTCAAAATCAAAAGTAACAGTCAATATCTGGTGTGGCCACCAGCTGCATTAAGTACTGCAGTGCATCTCCTCCTCATGGACCGCATCAGATTTTGCAGGTCTTGCTGTGAGATGTTACCCCACTCTTCCATCAAGTTACCTGCAAGTTCCCGGACATTTCTTGGGGGAATGGCCTTAGCCCTCACCCTCCGATCCAACAGGTCCCAGACGTGCTCAATGCGATTGAGATCTGGACTCTTAGCTGGCCATGGCAGAACACTGGCATTCCAATCTTGCAGGAAATCACGCACAGAGCGAACAGTATGGCTGGTGGCATTGTCATGCTGGAGAGTCATGTCAGGATGAGCCTGCAGGAAGGTTACCACATGAGGGAGGAGGATGTCTTCCCTGTAACGCACAGCAATGAGATTGCCTGCTATGACAACAATCTCAGTCCAATGATGCTGTGACACACCACCCCAGACCATGACGGACCCACCACCTCCAAATCGATCCCACTCCAGAGCACATGCCTCGTTGTAACGCTCATTCATTTGACGATAAACACAAATCCGACCATCACCCCTGGTGAGACAAAACCGCGACTCGTCAGTGAAGAGCACTTTTTGCCAGTCCTGTCTGATCCAGCGATGGTGGGTTTGTGCCCATAGGCGACGTTGTTGCTGGTGATGTCTGGTGAGGACCTGCCTTACAACAGGCCTACACGCCCTCAGTCCAGCCTCTCTCAGCCTATTGCAGACTGTCTGAGGACTGATGGAGGGATTGTGCGTTCCTGGTGTAACTCGGGCAGTTGTTGTTTCCATCCTGTACCTGTCCACAGGTGTGATGTTCGGAAGTACCGATCCTGTGCAGGTGTTGTTACACGTGGTTTGCCACTGCAAGGATGATCAGATGTCCGTCCTGTCTCCTTGTAGCGCTGTCTTAGGCGTATCACAGTACGGACATTGCAATTTATTGCCCTGGCCACATCTGCAGTCCTCATGCCTCCTTGAAGCATGCCTAAGGCACGTTCACACAGCTGAGCAGGGACCCTGGGCATCTTTCTTTTGTTGTTTTTCGGAGTCATTAGAAAGGTCCCTTTAGTGTCCTATGTTTTCATAACTGTGACCTTAATTGCCTACCGTCTGTAAGCTGTTAGTGTCTTAATGACCGTTCCACAGGTGCATGTTCATTAATTGTTTATGGTTCATTGAACAAGCATGGGAAACAGTGTTTAAACACTTTACAATGAAGATCTGTGAAGTTATTTGGATTTTTTCTAATTGTCTTTGAAAGAGAGGGTCCTGAAAAAGGGACGTTTCTTTTTTTGCTGAGTTTATGTGCAAAAGTGTGTGTACCGTGTGTGTATTTCATTTATGCCTGTGTGTGTGCAAATGTGTGTGTTTGTTTATGTGTTTGTGTGTGTGTGTGTGTGTGTGTGTATATATGTTTATGACAGCTCAGTAAACTGCTACTGTCCATTGGGTTGCCAGGTGTGTCCCTCTGCTTTACTATTCACAATTGTTAAACTGACATTAATATCAATGGGAATCTAGAAACCCATAACTAGTTAAACAAAAACTCTTTGAGAAACGTCGCAAAACATAATTGGACAGCCACATGCAAAGTGTGACCTATTGCCTCTCTTGGACAGTGCAGTCCACTGTGGGTGGGGGGGGGGGGTCAAAAACGAAAACAACAACTTGACCCACAGCCAGGGTTCATCCATTTGACGGCAGGTTCCGTCATGGACTGTATATTTTAGAAACGGGACTAATGGCCAAGTTGAATGCTTCAGAATAGAGTTTCACTGGGCATAACATCTTTGCTTACCACCTCCTGAGGCACTTTAGGGTTCTTGGAGAGAGACTTTTATCTGAGTCTCTGAAGTCTGTTCTGCACCTGGGCTGCTTGGTAAACACTGCCACGCTACACCGCTCTGGCAAGAAGTGGGTTAGGGCAGGGGTGAGCGTGGGGAATGTGTGTGTGTGTGTTAGAGAGTGTGTGTTCCCCATCCAAAACAGCAGATTGGCATTTAATGAGATGACTCATGTACTGGAGGCAGCTCTGCGGAGTGGTCACTAGCTAGCACAGCCACAAAGTCATAGAATCTGACCTTAACCCTAACAATCACCACCCTAATGCCTAACCCTAACCTTAAATTATGTAAAAAAAATTGTTTTCATGAATTTTTATGATATAGGCAATTTTGACTATGCGTCTGGCCCATCTAGCGGAAAGCACTCAGTTCAGACTCCAGGGCAAGACACATGACAATAAATGTCAACCTGATCCAAAACAGAGTGATTTTCTGTGTTTTTCATCCTGTTCAAATCAAATGTTATTGGTCACATACATATGGTTAGCAGATGTTAATGCGAGCGTAGCGAAATGCTTGTGCCGACAGTGCAGTAATATCTAACAAGCAATCTTACAATTCCCCAACAAGTACCTAATACACACAAATCTAAAGGGGCGAATGAGAATATGTACATGTAAGTATATGGATGAGCGATAGGCATGGTGCGGCATGGGCATGATGCAGTAGATGGTATAAAATCCAGTATTTCCATGTGATTAAGATATGTAAACATTATTAAAGTGGCATTATTTAAAGTGCCATTTTTTAAAGTGACTAGTGATCCATTTAAAGTGTCCAGTGATTGGGTCTCAATGCAGGCAGCAGCCTCTCTGATTTAGTGATTTCTGTTTAGCAGTCTGATGGCCTTGAGATAGAAGCTGTTTTTCAATCTCTCGGTCCCAGCTTTGATTCAGCTGACCTAACCTAGCCGTGAGAACTGGCAGTGGCTCGGGTGGTTATTGTCCTAGATTATCTTTTTGGCCTTCCTGTGACATTGGGTGCTGTAGGTGTCATGGAGGGCAGGTAGTTTGCCCCCGGTGATGCGTTGTGCTGACCGCACCACCCTCTGGAGAGCTCTCGATTGTACATCTGTAAAAGTTTGTCAGGGTTTTGGGTGACAAGCCAAATTTCTTCAGCCTCCTGAGGTTGAAGAGGTGCTGTTCCTGGTGTGTGTGTGTGTGTGTCTTGGCCTGGACGGGCCCAGACAAACTGTCTGCAGCTGCAGGTGGGAGGCCCTGCAGGTAGCCAATGGTCGGATCACCTTACACACCTTGTGACCGAGTCAGCACCCTTGGTAAATAAAGAGGAGAAAGACAAAGACAGACAGACCGACAGACACACACACACACCTCAATACACACACCAGTCACAAACATTGTATCCTATGACTACAGAAGCTGTAGGGGCCCTTTTCTGGTTGATGGGAGTTTTCACCATAGATCATTTTAGAATAGACTGTGTGTTCCAAAGGGAGTCCCTGGGGAGCTGTCTGTGTGTGTGTGTGTGTCTGCGTATGTGTGTGTGCATGTGAGAGAGTGAGAGAGTATGTGTATGTTTGTGCATGCTTGCCTGCATGTGTGTGCATGTGTGTGTGTTCATGTGTGTTTGTGTGTAAAACCCATTACCTTGCACCATCTTGTGTGTTTTGAGTCTGGGTTCAAAAGACAGTTTAACAGACTCCAGACACTGGAAGGTTGGCAAGGGTTGGAGGGAGTGAGGGAGGAATGGGGTAAATATGGTCCTGTGTGGCTCAGTTGGTAAAGCATGGTGCTTGCAATGCCAGAGTTGTGGGTTTGAGTCCCACACAGGAACGGTACAACAAAAGTGAGTTGCTCTCAAAAAGAGCATCTGCAAAATGACAAAAATGTATGGAGAGGATTTTGTTTTTTACTATGTTTAATGGACTTCAGATGCACTTGGGTCAAATGAGGAAGAGCTTTCACCCTTTTATGTTAGGAAAGAACTACAAATACACAGAAGCATATCGTTTGTCTATAGAGAAAATGTGAGGAGTATATATATGTAAAGGGTGTTAGCGAGTTGTGTGTTTGTGTAGTCTTAGAGGGTAAACTCGTCAACAATCCTTTTAAAATGAAGATCTTAACAATGATTTGAGTGTAAACTGTGCTCTATTTATGTGAGATTTACAAGGCTCTGCATTGGGTGTAGTGACTATGTGGAGAGAGAGGGAAAATAAAGCTTGTCCTTGGTTTCCATTAGTGTGAGGCCCGGAATGTAGCAGTATATTTCCCACAGCCTGGAACACACACAGACACACAGACACACAGACCACTGGTGTACTGGACACAGTAACCCTCTAAAAAGTTATCCATAAACCTTTTTAAATTCCATATGTTCTAGCAAGCTAAGTGTTTGTTTCTTGGGCTTTAGGAATGTGACAAAAAAGTGCCTCGGGCCTTGGAAAATTAATTAAAATAAAGGATATACCAGCATATTTTTTTGAATCATGATTATATGCAAGCATAGTTGGGAAATATGCACCGGTGGCCAGGCAGGATCGGATTGTTGTTGCTGACTTCTTTACAATATAAAACACTTTGTCCATTTTTATTTAACTAGGCAAGACAGTTAAGGACAAATTCCTATTTACTATGACAGCCTAGGGTTAAATGCCTTGTTAAGAACAACAGATTTGTACCTTGTCAGCTCAGGGATTCAATCTAGCAACCTTTTGGATACTGGCCCAAGGCTCTAACCACTAGGCTACCTGCCACCCCATTAGCTACTCCCAACCGCCAAGCCACCAGCCCTCCAAGATACCCCCCCCCCCCCAAAAAATAATATTAATAAAAAAAATCTAGTAATTCCATTCTCCACTTTATTTTTGAATTTTATCTTTGACTGTCATTCTATCCCCGCACATGTATCCAATTCCATATCCCAACCCTCAGCTTCCAAACCCTCAGCCCATCCTCGGATTTCTACGCGCCATATATCTTTCAACTATGCTGTGATGTTTAACATAAAATGTCAATCTATCTAATCGAATAGAATCAACAGATTGTGAGTTGAAAATAAATACTTTTACTAAGAGTATTAGGATATTAGTAATTGACTGACCCGGTCTCTCCAGATCTCCTAACAGTACTATTTCTATGGTACATTTTTGATTAATCTGTCTAGCCCCCGGGTTCCGCTAGCGGAACCCCCCCCCACATTCCACTGAAAAGGCAGCGCGCGAAATTCCAAAAATATTTTTTTGAAATATTTAACTTTCACACATTGACAAGTCCAATACAGCAAATGAAAGATAAACATCTTGTGAATCCAGCCAACATGTCCGATTTTTAAAATGTTTTACAGCGAAAACACCACGTATATTTATGTTAGCTCACCACCAAATACAAAAAAGCCGTTTAAATTGGGCACAATTTTTCCCCAAAGTGAAAATAGCGCCCCCTATCCCAAAGAAGTTTTAATGTTATGCTTTTTCAGCCATTCCTGAACCTGAGACCAGAAACAGACTACCCAAGGGCAATAAACTTTACGATTATATGGTCACATGTATCAAATAAAATCAAAGCCGGAGATAGTAGTCGCCTATAACGACAGCTAAACAGAAGGCAAATCCATGTCTCTCTTCACGCCTTCCTGAAAACAGGAAATGGAGGACACGTCATTCCATGAGCTGTAATTCGAGTCCAGATCAAGTTACACAGTCCATTTCTTCTCTCACTCCTTGTCAACATCTAGTGGAAGACGTATGAAGTGCATCTAAACTAATAAATAACATGGGATTTAATAGGCAGCCCCTGGAACAGAGCCTCAATTTCAGACTTTCCACTTCCTGTCAGGAAGTTTGCTGCAGAATGAGTTCTGTTTCACTCACATATATAATTCAAACGGTTTTAGAAACTAGAGAGTGTTTTCTATCCAATAGTAATAATAATATGCATATTGTACGGACCTTGGAACGTTCTTTTGGAAACATCGGTTATAGATCTTTTCCGGCTGTGTTTTTATTCGATATAGGCTTTAAAGACATCATAATCTTGTTATTTTGAACCGAATGATATCAGTTTATGTCAGTATATTGCGATTTTCAGGTATTTATTTTCTTGGTGCTGTAGGAAGTTGGGTATCTCTCTCTCTCAAGCTAATGTTTACTGCTAATTGCAACGTGGAAGACGACGTTCTCCAACCTAGCAACGATTCTTTTGGACAAAGGACACCTATCCCAAGATTCCGATGAGAGTTCATCTAAAAGTAAGAACTATTTATAATGATAATTCATTGTTCCGTTGAAAAATGTCAAATGCATAAGACGCCATTTCTTGCAGTGTAGCCTTGCGTTATCGCACCCTGTATTGCGCAGTAACGTTAATTTAAAAAATGTAATTCAGCGATTGCATTAAGAACTAATTTGTCTTTCAATTGCTGTCCAACCTGTATTTCTTTAGTCAAGTTTATGAATAGTTTTCGATAAGAATAGGTGCCTTTCCAAGATGGCGCCGGACAGATTGCTTGACGTTATGGACACTATTCTCATTGTATAAGCACGATTTGTGCCGCTAAATATGCACATTTTCGAACAAACTCTATATGAATTGTGTAATATGATGTTACAGGACTGTCTTCTGAAGAATTCTGAGAAGGTTAGTGAAAAAATTAATATATTTTGGTGGTTTATACGTTATCGCTATTTTTGCCTTAAATCAATGCTGGTGTGATGTTTGCTATTGTGGTAAGCTACTATAACGCTATATTGTGTTTTCGCTGTAAAACACTTAGAAAATCTGAAATATTGTCTTGATTCACAAGATCTGTGTCTTTCATCTGCTGCACGCTGTGTATTTTTAAGAAATGTTTTATGATGAGTAATTAGCTAATACACGATGGTCTCTGTAGTTATTCTAGTCGCTTTGGTGAGAGTTGGGATGGTGGCTGCAATGGTAAACTATGATTTATACCTGGAATATGCACATTTTTCTAACAAAACCTATCCTATACCATAAATATGTTATCAGACTGTCATCTGATGAGGTTTTTTCTTGGTTAGTGGCTATCAATATCTTAGTTTAGCCGAATTGGTGATAGCTACTGGTGTTGAGAGAAAATGGTGGACAAAGAAAAATGGTGATTTTTGCTAACGTGTTTAGCTAATAGATTTACATATTGTGTCATCCCTGTAAAACATTTAAAAAATCAGAAATGATGGCTTTATTCACAAGATGTGTATCTTTCATTTGGTGTCCGGGGTAGAGGCTCGTTAGAGGTTAACTTCTTATGGCTGCAGGGCGGTGCCGGTACACTTATGACAACAGCCACTTCAATTCAAAATATATATTTTTTTTATATTTAACTTTCGAAAATTAACAAGTCCAATACAGCAAATGAAAGGTACACATCTTGTGAATCCAGCCAACATGTCCGATTTTTATCATGTTTTACAGCGAAAACAGCACGTATATTTATGTTAGCTAACCACCAAATACAAAAAAGCACAGACATTTTTCACAGCACAGGTAGCATGCACAAAGCCAACCTAACTAACCAAGAACCAACTTCATCAGATGACAGTCTTATAACATGTTATTCAATAAATCTATGTTTTGTTTGAAAAATGTGCATATTTCAGGTATAAATCATAGTTTACATTGCAGCTACAATCAGAAATTGCACCGAAAGCAGCCATAATAATTACAGACACCAACGTCAAATACCTAATTACTCATCATAAAACATTTCTGAAAAATACATAGTGTACAGCAAATGAAAGACAGGCATCTTGTGATTTCAGCCAATATTTCCGATTTATTAAGTGTTTTACAAAATTTGTTTCTGTTGGAGAGTTTGTCCACTCTATCTCTCTCTTCCGTGGTTAGATTGGATAGTTCAGAGTCCCATTCAGAAATGTTGTTATAGAATTGATGCTTCGGTCCTTGCATTCATGGGTACATAATTTATAGCTGCAGACTAGTAATTAGTATCGAAGAGTAGCTCTTATTCTGTCGGATCGATAGTCTCAGATTTTAAAAAACGTGAGCCTATGCAACATTAACCAATTAAATAAAATAAAAACAGTTCTGTAGCAATGAGGTTTGTGCGGTAGGCTATAGGCCCAATACATTATCACTATGCTTGAATTTCCCTGCCAATGTTGTTCTTTCAGATCATTCTGAAATATATATTTTTTAAATTAGGTATACAGTACGATTACACTAGAAACAGATTATTTGTTGAATTACTTGTGAGGCACAGCTGACTGAGTATAATAATGTTTTTTTTTACTGTACTGATGGCCTGCATCTGATGATCTGCCGGGTAGGCAGAGTTCTACCTTCAGACACATGAAATGGTTCAAAATTGGAACACTTTGCCTTCCCGGCACTAGGGTTGCTGAATTAAGTGTGCCTACCGACAACAGTGTGAAAGAAATGTAATAATTGGAACGTAAGGCTTTATCGTAGTTTATTTTACAGAAATGCTTGGTGATCAACTAGTAATGCCTTGGAAATCACGATCGACCGGTTGGTGAGCACTGCTATACTGTAAATAGTACACCACATAATGAAACAATCCCTTGTAAGCTGGTGTTTTGAGGGTGGACTGACAGTATTATTTGGCTTGAATAGACTGGTGTTAATGCACAACAACTTCCTATCCAAGCTGGGAGAGTGCAAGGGTCAAGAGTGCACAGGTGTGAGAGTGAAAGGGTCAAGAGCACCTCTGACACTGGGGGGTGTTCACGCAAAAATATGAATGCCAGAGGTGAACTCATCCATCATTACTAAATTAAATTGGACTATGGGTGTTTCCTAAATGGCAGCCTATTTCCTATAGTGCACTACTTTTGATCAGGGCCCAAAGCAGTGCACTATTTTGAGAATAGGGACACATTTCGGAGACAGCCATTTGGGACACAGACATGGTCCTAATTCATTTCCAGAGCCACTCACTTGATAGTACATGGACAGACAAAGTACCCATTCACTTCTATTGTAAGAAAACACACATCATGTATTCATACTGTTATTTAAAGAAACAAAGAAAACGTTAATACTGACCACCTGTCAAAGACAGCAGCAGAACAATGGGACAAAGGGTTAATGACTTTGTAACATTAGGGAGGATAAAGGGTTAATGAAACACACTTCATATAATGACACTGTACTTCAATAACCAAAAACACATAGTGTGTCAAAGGCATCAGCTGAACAATAGGGAGGATGAAGGGTTAATGAGGCAGTACTCTTGTTCCCAACGATGAGGGATTGGCTTGGCTTCCTCTTCCTCAAGAAGGGCACTCACAGGGGCACACCATCATATTCACAGCCTGGCAGGGCCCTGTGGGAGGAAGGGGCCTGGAGGGCTGAGACAGGGGAACAATCAGCTCTGTCCTGCCCAGGAAGAGCTGCTCATCCCTGGGTACTTGGGCAGCGAGGAGGAAGTGGAGGAGGAAGGCTGGAAGGGAGGGCCATTGCTCAATGATCCTTTCAGCTGCAGCTAAGGTGATGTGTCTATGGTCAGGGGGTTCACGTATGCACTGCACACACAGATACAGACACAGACACAGACACAGACACAGACACACACACACACACACACACACACACACACACACACACACACACACACACACACACACACACACACACACACACACACACACACACACACACACACACACACACACACACACACACACACACACACACACACACACACACACACACTAGGAGCTTCCTTTTCCACACAGAGGGCCAATACTAATACTGCAATGGTGCTTTTGATCTGGGTTAGGTCAACAAACTGAGCAAGGAATCACCATTACAAATTTAATTTCTTGATGCGCTGAGGACACACTCTCCCCTGCTAGACTTTCAGACAGTTACTTTGGAATTTGTGTCTTTTGAGACTGTCCAGTGTGAAAGTATATGTCCAGTGTGTACTCTCAATTGGTCGCCATTGAACACAATGTAGTTGCTCGTAGTTGGTCCCAATTCAACATGTCTAGAATGTGCCCTGGACAGTTGGTCTGAGTTGGGGAAAAAACAATGTGATAGGTAGTTGTCTGTAGTTGAATAGATGTGTTGAAGCCTTAACCGTTTATATTGGTGGGTTGTGTATAAAGACATTAGCAGTACATGGTATCTAAGATGTCCATTTGTTCATATTGAAGAACAATTCCTGTTTTCTAAGGAAATCAACCAGCTGTTCCTCCATTACAGTCAGTCATTTTAGATCAACTGTTAAACACATAATTTTATATATATATACACTGCTCAAAAAATAAAGGGAACACTTAAACAACACAATGTCACTCCAAGTCAATCACACTTCTGTGAAATCAAACTGTCCACTTAGGAAGCAACACTGATTGACAATAAATTCCACATGCTGTTGTGCAAATGGAATAGACAAAAGGTGGAAATTATAGGCAATTAGCAAGACACCCCCAATAAAGGAGTGGTTCTGCTGGTGGTGACCACAGACCACTTCTCAGTTCCTATGCTTCCTGGCTGATGTTTTGGTCACTTTTGAATGCTGGCGGTGCTTTCACTCTAGTGGTAGCATGAGACGGAGTCTACAACCCACACAAGTGGCTCAGGTAGTGCAGCTCATCCAGGATGGCACATCAATGCGAGCTGTGGCAAGAAGGTTTGCTGTGTCTGTCAGCGTAGTGTCCAGAGCATGGAGGCGCTACCAGGAGACAAGCCAGTACATCAGGAGACGTGGAGGAGGCCGTAGGAGGGCAACAACCCAGCAGCAGGACCGCTACCTCCGCCTTTGTGCAAGGAGGAGAGCCCTGAAAAATTACCTCCAGCAGGCCACTAATGTGCATTGTGTTGTTTAAGTGTTCCCTTTATTTTTTTGAGCAGTATATATATATATATATATATATATATATATATATATATATATATAGAGAGAGAGAGAGGCAGATAAGAAGAAAGACACATCCAATGTTTCACAAAGAGGCCTCCCAATCACCCCATCGATCGACCACCAACCTCCCCAGACCACCACCAGAACAATGAAGGTAGGATTTGCCGAGGGTCCCAGCCCCAGAAACCCTTGCCTGGGCTTTGTGTGACCCATCTAAGCCACCTCGTTTCAGGGGTCCCGGCGGTCACAGGAATACTTTTCATTCTCCTCCAGGTCCAGATGCTTTTCATTCTCCTTACCCCTCTTCTCCTGTCCTAGCTCTTTTCTCTCCCCATCTTCTCCTCTCCTCATCATGTCATATCCTGCTCTCTCCTATCTTCTCCCTATATCCTCCTCTCCTGTCCTCTCCTGTCCTCACCTTTCCTCTCAGTTTTAAGAACACATTTTTATTTACAATGATGACATGGCATTGTAAATCATTATTGACTGTTATCATCTTGCCTCGCCCGTTTTTACCCCCTGACACAGAGAGAGAGGGATAATGGGAGCACATCTGGGAGGGAACAACCAGGCCAACCTAACGATTCATCTCCTTCCCCTTAACCTGGCGCTCCTGCTTTCTCTCTCTACCAGGAACGATTATGACCCTCTGAGCTACAGGGATAAACCAAATAGCCTGTGAACATCCTGTCCCCATTACCGCTGCCTGTCTGTCTGTCTTCTCTTCCCTCTCCTTCATCTATCATGTCTTCTCTATCCACATTGTTGGGGCAGACTGTAATGTATTTAAATGTTAGTGTGTGTTGGCATGCATATGTGTGTGCATACATGCGCGCGTGTGTGTGTGTGTTTGTGTGTGCGCGCACATGTGCCTGTATGTGTTCACGTGCATATATGTGTTTGTGTGAGTGTGTGTGTGCATGCTTGTGTGTGTGCAAGTACGTGCCTGTGTTTGTGTGCATGTTTGTGCGTGCATGTTCGCGCGTGTGTGTGTGTATGTGTGTGTGGAGGGGGTTGGGTGGTGGGGGACGGTTGTCTTCACTTGCTAGACCTGTTTGTGCTTTAGCCTACTACGTTGTCATTGTCAAGCCAAATGTAATCAGCATGACAATTCCAAAAGGAGTTGGCAAGAGAGCAAGAAAGAGACTGGCACCTAGGCTAGGAATTTACACCACACAGTATTTGGTCATTATTAGGATCCTCATTAGCTGTTGAAAAAGCAGCAGCTATACTTCCTGGGGTCCACACAAAACATGATATAATACAGAACGTTAATAGACAAGAACAGCTCAAGGACAGAACTAGATTAAAAAAAGGCACATGTAGCCTATATATCAATTCCATTACACACAAACTATCTAGGTCAAATAGGGGAGAGACGTTGTGCCGTGAGGTGTTGCTTTATCTGTTTTTTGAAACCAGGTTTGCTGTTCATTTCAGCAATATGAGATGGAAGACAGTTCAATGCAATAATGGCTCTATATAATACTGTACTCTTTCTTGAATTTGTTCTGGATTTGGGAACTGTGAAAAGACCCCCGGTGGCATGTCTGGCGGGGTAAGTGTGTGTGACAGAGCTGTGTGTAAGTTGACTATGCAAACAATTTGGGATTTTCAACACATTAATGTTTCTTATAAAACGAAGAAGTGATGCAGTCAGTCTCTCCTCAACTCTTATCCAAGACAGCCCGGAATACAAAGTATTAACATCGGCCTTCTGATTACAATGAAGAGCGAGAAGTGCCGCTCTTTTCTGGGCCAGCTGCAGCTTAACTAGGTCTTTTCTTGCAGAACACGTCTGGACAATAATCAAGGTAAGACAAAACTAGAGCCTGCAGGACTCGCTTTTTGGAGTGTGGTGTCAAAAAAGCAGAGCATCTCTTTATTACAGACGGACCTCGCTCCATCTTTACAATCATTGGATCTATATGTTTTGACCATGACAGTTTACAATCTAAGGTAACACCAAGTCATTTAGACTCCTCAACTTGTTCAACAGCCACATCATTCATTACCAGATTCAGCTGAGGTCTATAGGGAATGATTTTTACCAAATAGTTTTAGGGATGTTCAGGACCAGTTTATTACTGGCCACTCATTCCAAAACAGACTGCAACTCTTTGTTAAGGGTTTCAGTGACTTCATTAGCTGTGGTTGCTTATGCGTATATGGTGGATTCATCAGCATACATGGACACACATGCTTTGTTTAATGCCAGTGGCAGGTCATTGGTAAATATAGAAAAGAGTAGAGGGTCTAGAGAGCTGCCCGGCGGTACACTACACTTTTCATTAGAGAAGCTTCCATTAAAGAAAACCCTTTGAGTTCTATTAGATAGATACTTCTGAATCCACGATATGGCAGAGGCCTAACACGTATGTTTTTTCAACAACAGGTTATGGTCAATAATATCAAAGGCTGCACTGAAATCAAACAGTACAGCTCCCACAATCTTCTTCTTATCAATTTCTTTCAACCAATCATCAATAATTTGTGTCAGTGCAGTACGTGTTGAGTGCCCTTCTCTATAAGTATGCTGAAAGTCTGTTGTTCATTTGTTTAAAGAGAAATAGCATTGCATTCTGTACACATACTTATTTTCAACAGTTTGCTAAAAGCTGGCAGCAACTTATAGGTCTGCTGTTAGAACCAATAAAGGCCGTTTTACCACTCTTGGGCAGCGGAATTACTTTGGCTTCCCTCCAGGACTGAGGACATAGACTTTCCTCTAGGGTCAGATTAAAGATATGACAGATAGGAGTGGTCATAGAGTCAGCTACCATCCTCAGTAGCTGTCAATGCCAGGAGGCTTGTCATTATTGATTGATAACAAAACTTTTTCCACCTCTCCCACACTAACTTCACAAAATTATAACTTGCAATGCTTTTCTTTCATTATTAGTTTTTTTATGCATGAATATGATGACTCACTGTTCGTTGTTGGCATCTCCTGCCTAAATAATTGGCAACATCAAATGGTTTGTGATGAATAAGCCACCTGATTTGATGAAAGATGGAGTTGAATTTGTCTTTCTGACCATCATTTAATTTAAAGTATGCCAAAGATTTTGTTCCATCATTCTTTATAAAATTGATATTGGCTTCATAACACAGTTTCTTCTTCTTCTTTTTGTTGAGTTTAGTCGCATAATTTCAGAATTTCAAAATAATTTCTAAAGTCAGACAATCAGATGTGCAACCAGACTTATTAGCCACTCCCTTTGCCCCATCTCTTTCAACGACACAGTTGTTCAATTTCTCATCAATCCATGAAGCCTTAACAGGTGCATGTTTATCAATATTTGGAAAAAGCAATTTCATAAATTCATCAAGTGCAGCGTCTCATTAATCACATCAGACCAACAAATATTTTTAACATCATCCACATAAGAGTCACAGCAAAATCTTTTGTATGATCTCTTATAAACATTTTTAGGCACAGCTGTTAGATTTTTGGCTTTCCTGGATATAGCCACTATATTGTGATCACTGATTCCAATGGGTACGGACACAGGTTTAGAACACAGTTCTACAGTATTAGTAAAAATGTGATCGATACATGTGGATGATCTTGTTCTTGTAGTGTTTGTAAACACCCTGGTAATTGATTTATAACCTGAACCTGATTACAGGCACTGGTTACAGTGAGAAGCTTCTTTTTGAGCGGACAGCTTGATGAAAACCAGTCAATATTCAGGTCCCCAAGAAGGTAGACCTCTCTGTTTACAACACATACACGATCAAGCATTTCACTCATATTATTTAGATACTGACTGTTAGCACTTGGTGGCCCATAGCAACACCCCAAAAGGAAAGGCTTTAGATGTGCCAAGTGAAACTGCATCCATGACACTTCAATAACACTTGACATAAGATCTTCTCTAAGCATTACAGGGATATGGCTCTGAATACATACAGCAACACCTAAGTATGTTTGTCTCTTCTATAGATGTTATATCCTTGTATTGCTACTGCTGTATCATCCAGTTAATTATCTCAGTGAGTCCCAGAAATGGGTAATTTATGAATGTTATCTGATGTTACCAAGTTATTGATTTCATGAACCCCATGTCTAAGGCTACATACTAATACGGGCTATTTTCAACCCTGTCCTTGGAAGCTTATCAGAGATAGACATAATATGGAAAAGAGTAAATAAAGCAAGATAAAAAATATATATACATTCAGCAGTCCATTAATCAATTAGTGTGTGTGTGTGCTGCGGGGTTGAAGCTACAAACATTTACATTTTTACATTTTAGTCATTTAGCAGACGCTCTTATCCAGAGCGACTTACAGTAGAGTGCATACATTTTATTACATTTACATACTGAGACAAGGATATCCCTACCGGCCAAACCCTCCCTAACCCGGACGACGCTATGCCAATTGTGCGTCGCCCACCGGACCTCCCGGTTGCGGCCGGCTGAGACAGAGCCCGGACGTGAACCCAGAGACTCTGGTGGCGCAGCTAGCACTGCGATGCAGTGCCCTAGACCACTGCGCCACCCGGGAGGCAAACCCATAGGCTTGGCTCTCTCATCCCTTCCAGGCTTCTGGGAGGGAGGGTGGACAGTGAGCCTGTCATATAGCGGATGTAACCAATGTCCCCACATGCTCTGGCAGCTTTCATGGCTGGGATAAGTTCTTTCCTCTTCTGGCGCACAGCTTCAGGATAGTCCTTGTTGATGAAGGTAAACGTTCCTCTCAAGATATTGGCTCTTTCCAGAACAGCGACCTTGTCATTGAACCTCAGGAACTTAACCACTATCGGCCTGGGCCTGTCACCTGGGCCGGTGGTGGGTTTTCCAGTCCTGTGGGCGTGCTCCACCTAAATCTTCCGGTGGTCCGTCTTCAATTTCTCAGAGATCATTTCTCTCACTTTGTCCTCAGACTCCGTCCAGGTCTCATGTGGAGATTCTGCAATTCCGTCCACAACCATGTTGTCCCATGAGAGTCTGAGTTATCTGTCATTGTTATCATGGATTCAAACACAGAACTGATGTCCTTTCTCAATGACTTACAGATTGCTGTCATCTTGCCGTTCTCCTTTTTGCCTCATAGAGCTGACCCTGGGAGAACTGCAAACTGTTCTTCAGGTCCTGGACCTCTCTGGTCAGGTTGTCCATTCTTTAATTAGTTAAATCGACCAGTATTTGGACAAAACACTTGAAGCTATTTTCTTGTTGTTATAATAACTGCTTGTAGAACTCATTGTGTTTGTTTAAAAGATCCTACACCTGTGAAAGAGATACACCACTTTCCTCAACCGTACTCCCGCCGGCTTTGGTCTTTGTCGTGGTAGCTAGCAACGTAGGTTACGCTGTTACTCATCACATTTCCAGAAAGGGCAAGTCACAGGGAAGATTGAACACAACAAACAGCATGGATCTAGACAGCCACAAACCCGGGACAATCCGCAGTCTCAGCCACAATGGCTAACCGCATCGCGGGCTGCGTTCAAGCCCTCAAGAAACCCTAGCTTGGCTAGTTGCTATGCCAAAACAGCTCCTCAGACCCAGCCTTTGTCAGCAGGATCACTAGACAGAGAATAGCAGTCCTAGCAACTGATTCCAAATGCGTTGCGGGATCCAAACTAAAAAGTTAGCTAGCTACTAAGAAACTTTCCAATACACTTTCAAAACAACAAACTTTTCAAAACAACAAACCGAGCTCTATCTCGTTCCGCATTCAACAGGAAGTGAATTGAGTTGAGAATATTCAAGTGATTAAACAAAGAACTATTGAATAACTTCCACTGCAAACACACGGCCATGGATTTGCATACCAAAACATTCAAAATGTAATATTACATGAACATTGTAGTCAGAGGCTTAACCTTACCAAAACAAAGGCTACAGGTGTGCCCTTATCTAGGGTGTCGAGATCTACAGCATGAGCAGGGGTAGGGTTCAGAGGTAAAAAACCACTAAGCTCTAGACAGATTGTATCCACTGGAGGATGTTGACATTGAAAGAGATACCGTAGCCATCCCCAGTCTTTGATTGAGGTCAGAGTCTCTCCTGTGGGAAACTCTCTGGTCTGCAAGCCCTAGAGATAACCTTTGAGATTGACCTCTGCTTGTCTGCCTGGTTGACCCCAGAGGAGAGTCCCCTGACTGCCCATCTAAAAGCGTGTGTGTGCGTGTGTGTGTGTGTGTGTGTGTGTGTGTGTGTGTGTGTGTGTGTGTGTGTGTGTGTGTGTGTGTGTGTGTGTGTGTGTGTGTGTGTGTGTGGGTGTGTGTGTGGAGGCGGACAGGGGATAGAGTGTGTGAGTTTGTGTTTGTGTGTGTATGCATGTGTGTGTGTGTTTAGACCCTCCGAAGTTCCACATTCCGGGTTCCAAAAGGGTTCTCTGGCTGTCCTCATAGAATAAAATGTTTTGGTTCCAGGTAAAGTTATTTTTGGTTACAAGTAGAACCCTACTGGGTTCCATGTAGAACCCTCTGTGGAAACGGTTCTACATGGAACCCAAAAGGGTGCTCACTGGAACCAAAAGAGTTGCATAATGGGAGCACATGTGGGAGGGAACAACAGCTTTCCAGGCCACACATTCCTCTGCCTGGAACACTGAACTTTCAGGCCAATCTGCCTAGCCATCTTTCCTTCTTAACCTGGCGATCCTATTCTTTCTCCCTCCCGCTGGCTAACAGGAATGATTTGGACTCTCTGAAGTCACGGGATAAACCGAATAACCTCAGAACATACTCCCCACATTGGGAACGTCCAGTCCTCATTTCTGTCTGTTTGTCTGTCTGTCTTCTCTATTCAGACGTTGGAGCAGACTGTGATGTATTTACTGGAGTGTGTATGCATCCTGGACTCAGGGGTAGACGTAACATAGTAAACAAGAATTTGAGACACTCTAATTAGTATGATCTGTTACGTTTGGTATGGTATGCATTAATTTGGTAAGGTATGCATTAAATGGATGTCCATCATCCACTTTGAAAGATATGTTACGAATTTCAATGAATAAGATATGTTACAGATTGCAATTCATATGATATGTCACAAATTGCAATCCGTACAATGCTGTATGTTACGAATTTGCAATACGTATAATATGTTATGAATTCTAATTTGTTGTGGCTAAGTGGCTAGGTGAATTCTAACGTTAGCTAAGTGGCTAGGTGGCTAATGCTAACGTTAGCTAGGCAGGTGGCTAACATTAGCTAGGCTAGGGGTTAATGTTAGGGTTAAGGTTGGGGTAGGGTTAAGGTTAGCGTTGGAAGTTAGGTTAAAGGGTCAAGGTTAGGGTTTGGATAGGTGTTAACTAACATGCTAAGGGTTCTTCGGCTCTCCCCATAGAACACTTTTTTTCTGTGAGTGTGGAACTCTGAAGGGGCTGAACACATACACACACGCACACACACACACACACACACACACACACACACACACACACACACACACACACACACACACACACACACACACACACACACACACACACACACACACACACTCTCTCTCAGGTGGGCAGCCAGGGGACTCTCCCACGGTGTTAAACAGGTGGACAAGCAGGGGTCAATCTCAGAGGTTATCTCTATACAGACCAGGGAGTATCCTACAGAAAAGACTATGAACTCTGGGGGGGATGGCTGGGGTATCTCTTTCAATGTCAACCTCCTCCAGTGGATACATTCTGTCTAAAGAGCTTAGTGCTTTCGCCAGCAGCATACCACCCTGCATACCACTGCTGGCTTGCTTCTGAAGCTAAGCAGGGTTGGTCCTGGTCAGTCCCTGGATGGGAGACCAGATGCTGCTGGAAGTGGTATTGGAGGGCCAGTAGGAGGCACTCTTTCATCTGGTCTAATAAAATATCCCAATGCCCCAGGGCAGTGATTGGGGACACTGCCCTGTGTAGGGTGCCGTCTTTCGGATGGGACGTTAAACGGGTGTCCTGACTCTCTGAGGTCATTAAAGATCCCATGGCACTTATCGTAAGAGTAGGGGTGTTAACCCCGGTGTCCTGGCTAAATTCCCAATCTGGCCCTCAAACCATCATGGTCACCTAATAATCCCCAGTTTACAATTGGCTCATTCATCCCCCTCCTCTCCCCTGTAACTATTCCCCAGGTCGTTGCTGTAAATGAGAACGTGTTCTCAGTCAACTTACCTGGTAAAATAACGGTAAAATAAAAATAAAAAAAACATCTGAACCCTGCCTCTGCTCATAGATCTCGGTACCCTAGATAAGGGTACACCTGTAGCATTTGTGTTGGTATCAAAATCCATGATTGTGCGTTTGCGGTGGAAAGTTATTCAATCAAACTGTTGTTATGTGTTTAGTCTGTTGTATACTCCCTTACGGAAAAAACATGTTACTTAACAAAATTGAGTCGTAATGATACACAAAGCACTTTTAATATAGCATTTTCAACCTGCATATTTGATATACATGGCTACATTTTGTATGTTTATTATTACGGAAATTATTATTCAACGTGTCCTCACAATCTCTTGGTTCACAGCATTCTATTCTTTCTGCTATGCCACGACTTAAAAACCTCTTAAATGTAAATACATGTAATCGAAACTGTATTCTACATAATCCCCAAAAGTAATAATTTATCATGAGAGGGCCATAAACATTAAATAGTAATGCTGCATACTCCAAGAAAGGTTACAATCTCACCTTTCTGCTATAAACAGTTATACATTGCTGAAGTAGAGTCACTTTTGAGTACACAACCACAAGTACACAGTACAAATATGATAATAATGACATAGTCCCTATTCAAAAAACTTGAAATTACTTATATTTTTTCAAAATATAGTATAATCAATTCATAAAATAACAAACTATATGATTTCTCCTTCCATATTTGTATAGAAATTTGCATATTTTCTAAAGGCCTCTCTTGATCAAAACGTCTGCCCCCATTGCTGTGAACATCTCACAGAGCTCTAGCTTGGCTTCCTGAACTCATTGGGTGTCACGATCGTGTTGACATGAACGAGAGGACCAAGGCGCAACATGATTTGAATACATCTTCTTTTTTAATAGCAACGACGAAGATGAACACTACACACTTATACAACACTAACGAAAACAACAAACGATCGTGAAAACTTCAAACGTAAGTGCACACACAAACTACTTACGTCGAACTATACAGATACACAAACAATGACCCACAAACAGCTAAAGCCCATGGCAGCCTTAAATATGGCTCCCAATTAGAGACAACCGAAATCAGCTGTCTCTAATTGAGAACCCATTCCGGCCACCATAGACTTTCCTAGAACTACACCCAACATAGACACAGCTAGACACATACACTCAACACCAAACCATAAACTACACCAAACACCCCCTCTACCATATAATACCCCAAAATACACACATACCCCATGTCACACCCTGACCTAACTAAAATAATAAATAAAACAAATAATACTAAGGCCAGGGCGTGACATAGCCCCCCCCCTTAAGGCGCGAACTCCGGACGCACCAACACATAGACTAGGGGAGGGTCTGGGTGGGCTTCCTTCCACGGCGGCGGCTCCGGCACTGGTCGTGGTCCCCACCCCACCATAGTCATAAGGGGCAGCACCGGGATAAAGGGCAGCACCGGGATAAGGGCCAGCACCGGGATAAGGGGTAGCACCGGGATAAGGGGCAGCACCGGGATAAGGGGCAGCACCAGGATAAGGGGCAGCACCAGGATAAGGGGCAGCACCAGGATAAGGGGCAGCACCAGGATAAGGGGCAACACCAGGATAATGGGCAGATCCTGGCTGGACGGCTCATGGCTGGCTGACAGATCTGGCTGCTCATGGCTGGCTGACGGATCTGGCTGCTCATGGCTGGCTGACGGATCTGGCTGCTCATGGCTGGCTGACGGATCTGGCTGCTCATGGCTGGCTGACGGATCTGGCTGCTCATGGCTGGCTGACGGGCCTGGCTGCTCATGGCTGGCTGACGGATCTGGCTGCTCATGGCTGGCTGACGGATCTGGCTGCTCATGGCTAGCTGACGGATCTGGCTGCTCATGGCTGGCTGACGGATCTGGCTGCTCATGGCTAGCTGACGGATCTGGCTGCTCATGGCTAGCTGACGGATCTGGCTGCTCAAGGCTAGCTGACGGATCTGGCTGCTCATGGCTAGCTGACGGATCTGGCTGCTCATGGCTAGCTGACTGATCTGGCTGCTCATGGCTGGCTGACTGATCTGGCAGATCCTGTCTAGTTGGCGGCTCTGGCAGATCCTGTCTGGTTGGCGGCTCTGGCAGATCCTGTCTGGTTGGCGGCTCTGGCAGATCCTGTCTGGTTGGCGGCTCTGGCAGATCCTGTCTGACGTACGGCTCTAGCGGCTCCTGTCTGGCTGGCGGCTCTAGCGGCTCCTGTCTGGCGGACGGCTCAGTAGGCTCATGGCAGACGGGCGGCTTTGCAGGCTCATGGCAGACGGGCGGCTTTGCAGGCTCATTGCAGACGGATGGCTCAGATGGCGCTGGGGAGACGGATGGCTCAGATGACGCTTGGCAGACGAGCAGTTCAGGCATCGCTGTGCAGACGGCAGACTCCTGCCGGCTGAGGCGCACTGTAGGCCTGGTGCGTGGTGCCGGGACTGGTGGCACCGGGCTAAAGGCACGCACTTTCAGGCTAGTGCGGGGAGAAGGAACAGGGCATACTGGACCCTGGGGACGCACATTAGGCCTAGTGCGTGGGGCCGGAACTGGTGGTACCGGACTGGGGACACGCATCTCAGGGCTAATGCGGGGAGCAGCAACAGGATGCACAGGACTCTGGAAACGCACAAGAGGCTTAGTGCGTGGTGCCGGAATTGGTGGTACCGGGCTGGAGACACGCACCATAGGACGAGTGCGTGGAGGAGGAACAGGGCTCTGGAGACACACTGGAAGCCTGTTACGTGGTGTAGGCACTGGTGGCACTGAACTGGGACGGGGAGGTGGCGCCGGAAATACCGGACCGTGCAGGCGTATTGGCTCCCTTGAGCATTGAGCCTGACCAACCTTACCTGGTTGAATGCTCCCCGTTGCCCGACCAGTGCGGGGAGGTGGAATAACCCGCACCGGGCTATGTAGGCGAACCGGGGACACCATGCGTAAGGCTGGTGCCATGTAAACCGGCCCGAGGAGACGCACTGGTGGCCAGATATGTAGGGCCGGCTTCATGACATCCGGCTCAATACTCAATCTAGCCCTGCCAGTGCGGGGAGGTGGAATAACCCGCACCGGGCTATGCACACGTACAGGAGACACCGTGCGCTCTACTGCGTAACACGGTGTCTGCCCGTACTCTCGCTCTCCACGGTAATTACAGGGAGTAGGCGCAGGTTTCCTACCTGACTTCGCCACTCTCCCTTTAAGCCCCTTCCCAAGAAATTTTTGGGGTTTTCCCACAGGCTTCCTACCGCTTCGTCGTGCTGCCTCCATTCGCCGGTATCCCTCCTCGCACTGCGCCAGAGAATCCCAAGCGGGCTCCGGCACTCTCCCTGGGTTGATCGCCCACCTGTCGATCTCCTCCCACGTAGTGTAGCCCAGATCCTTTGTAGGTTCCTTTTCCTGCCTCCTAGCTAGCTCCTCATATCGCCGCCTCTCTGCTTTCGCTGCCTCCAGCTCAGCTTTGGGGCGGTTATATTCTCCTGGTACCTCCCGGTCTAAAATTTCCTCCCATGTCCATGAATCCTTGCATTGCTCCTGTTGCCGCTGGTCATGTTGCTTGGTCGTATACAGGTGGGTCATTCTGTCACGATCGTGTTGACATGAACGAGAGGACCAAGGCGCAACATGATTTGAATACATCTTCTTTTTTAATAGCAACGACGAAGATGAACACTACACACTTATACAACACTAACGAAAACAACAAACGATCGTGAAAACTTCAAACGTAAGTGCACACACAAACTACTTACGTCGAACTATACAGATACACAAACAATGACCCACAAACAGCTAAAGCCCATGGCAGCCTTAAATATGGCTCCCAATTAGAGACAACCGAAATCAGCTGTCTCTAATTGAGAACCCATTCCGGCCACCATAGACTTTCCTAGAACTACACCCAACATAGACACAGCTAGACACATACACTCAACACCAAACCATAAACTACACCAAACACCCCCTCTACCATATAATACCCCAAAATACACACATACCCCATGTCACACCCTGACCTAACTAAAATAATAAATAAAACAAATAATACTAAGGCCAGGGCGTGACATTGGGAACTCGCCTTTCATCTCATATTGATCTTGTCCGTCTATGACAAACAGTAGGTGTTTTTTGCTTAAAATCTATACATATATTTTTTTAGATTACTGGCTATAAATCGATCTCTGAATGTGTTACACCCTATCCTGCTCCGTTACGATCTAAGGATTCCAGGCATATTTGTTAATGGCTGTGATGTAGGGTTCAGCCAGGAGTTGATGGACAGTACGAAGAGCGAATTAAATTGTAGTAGGGACCTCCCAGCTTCCAATGTTGTCAGATTTCCGTTTGCTTCACACATGCAGAAGAGACATACTCCTGTGACCATGAGAATCAGGGCTACCGCTCAATGCAAGCCATTTCAATCTAATGTGTCCACATATCGATTTATAAGTGAAAAGGTCTGTCGGAACCAATACCAGAGCCACACAGGTCTCAAAAACAGGGAACTTTACATATAAGAGTTAATATCTGATTTCACCTGTACTCCTACACTTTTGACTTCGAAGTGAATCTCAGCTTTGTTAAAAAGAAAATATTTTATAATAGTGATTCAGGAGTAACATTGAAACAGAATAATATGCCCCACTAACATTAGACAACTATTCAGAAAACCCTCAAATTGCTAAAATAAGTACAGTAAATGAAATCATGATGAAAATATTCAAAAGTCAGATTAATTGATAACTAAAATAGCACTGCAGATGCCACGCTTTTGCTACGTGCAGAGATTTATTATAGATAATGAATGTGTATTGGAATGTTACAGACTTTGTGGTGCAGCAGAAAGATCAGTGACATCTCAAATCCAGAGATTGTGAGTTCAAATCACACGAGGGGTCATACTTCAGCTGACCAGCGTACTACTTACTTTAAAACCACCATTACTTTACTTATAATGTTTTGAGACCGTCTTGGACCATCACAATGTCCTGACGACTTGTAAAACAAATGTATTGAGAAACTCTAATTAACATGTGATGTGTTCCAAAACCATGTTTTCACATGTGAAGTGTTCAACATGTTTTCACATGTCATTTTCTACATGTGAAATCATGTGCTGAACGCCACCTGCAATATTCTGATAGGCTGCCGCTGCTACAGTATGCTGCCAACTAGCAAGTAATGTTGCATGTTGTCAACAGAAGAAGAAGAGTCAGTGAATTGCTAGTCGCAGAAAGTTGCATGTAGGTTACTGGCAAAGTATTGAGAATTTTACAATAACTTACTGACAAATGGTTTCAAGTTAAGAAATTTCAAATTCACAGCAACAAATTGCCATTAACTCTTTTGCTGTGTTCCGGTTGAATTGGACCTAATTACAAGTTTTCTATCTGAAAAATTTAGTAAATTTAATCTGATTGTCATAACGCATGACTTTTTACACACAAGGCATCTGAACACACAAACACACGATTTTCATGACATTTTGGGTGTTTTCTTTAACTTTTGTACACCTGTGGTGTTCCCGGTAAAAAATGACCAGTCATTAGAAATTAATGGGTGAGACCACAATTAGTGTATAAAATTGAGTTCAGGCACATGCCCATTCATCAGATGGACACACTTCCTCTCCCAGACCCCCTCAAGCATGTGTGTTTGATCACACACACACACACACACACACACACACACACACACACACACACACACACACACACACACACACACACACACACACACACACACACACACACACACACACACACACACACACACCTCACTCCCCTTCTTGGTTTCCATGGCAACCCCCATTGGAACCTTTCCCCAATGGAATCTTTCCCCCACGGGAACCACACCTGTTGGCATTCTCACAACCAATCACAACATTGTTTCAGGTATATGTAGAACTTTTCTTGTAGCTCTGGTATATAAAGCTTTTTTGAGGCCTTGCTCACAATTCATTCTGTGGCAGCACAATGACCAAACAATATACTGTATGTGAGGCTCTTGATCATATCTTTAATCATGACACTGGTGAGGAGGAGCATGCAGCATGCCTAAGGCATGTTCACGCAGGTGAGCAGGGACCCTGGGCATTTTTCTTTTGGTGTTTTTCAGAGTCAGTAGAAAGGCCCCTTTAGTGTCCTAAGTTTTCATAACTGTGACCTTAATTGCCTACCGTCTGTAAGCTGTGCCTTAACGACCGTTCCACAGGTGCATGTTCATTAATTGTTTACGGTTCATTAAACAAGCATGGGAAACAGTGTTAAACCCTTTACAATGAAGATCTGTGAAGTTTTTTGGATTTTTACGAATTATCTTTGAAAGACAGGGTCCTGAAAAGGGACATTTCTTTTTTGCTGAGTTTACAATCTAAATGTGTTGCTTGAATACACATATTCTGCAGATGTTATCACGGGTGAAGTGAAATGATTATGCTCCTAGCTCAAACAGTGCAGTAATACCTAATACACAATTTAAAGAAAGGAATAAAGAAATATAGAAATATTACAACTAGGAATGTCATATAAATACACTATATATACAAAGGTGTATGGACACCCCTTCGAATTAGTGCTGACAGATATAAAAAAAAATCGAGCACAGAGCCGCAATCTCCGTAGACTAACGCTTCAATCACACCAACAGCGTCCTTGCTCAAAATAGTACGCAGCATCATCTGGATATGTACGCATCAAAAGTTCAACATTCACCTTCTGCTACCACTTCTGTCAAGCCATCTACGCATACAGTTTGACACATACGTATGAAAAATCCAACGTATGTACCACATCGAACATGTTCCTGTGGACAAAGTGAGGTCCATACAGAAATTATTTGTCGAGCTCGGTGTGGAAAAACTTGAGTGGCCTGCACAGAGCCCCGACCTCAACCCCATCGAACACCTTTGGGGTTAATTGGAACACAGACTGCGAGCCAGGACATACTTTTGGTAGTGTAGTTTATCTCCAGCTTAAACTGACGTGTTTTGATGGGGATTTTAAAAATATGTTACATACATTGAAGTCAACAATGAAGAGGCGACTCCGGGATGCTGGCTTCTAGGCAGAGTTCCTCTGTCCAGTGTCTGTGTTCTTTTACCCATCTTAATCTTTTCTTTTTATTGGCCAGTCTGAGATATGGCTTTTTCTTTGCAACTCTGCCTAGGAGGCCAGCATCCCGGAGTCGACTTTTCACTGTTGACGTTGAGACTGGTGTTTTGCGGGTACTATTTAAATGGATCTGCCAGTTAAGGACTTGTGAAGCATCTGTTTCTCAAACTAGACACTCTAATGTACTTGTCCCCTTGCTCAGTCGTGCACCGGGGCCTCCTACTCCTCCTTCTATTCTGGTTAGAGCCAGTTTGCGCTGTTCTGTGAAGGCAATTTCTCACATGGATTAGCCTTCATTTCTCAGAACAAGAATAGACTGACGAGTTTCAGATGAAAGATATTTGTTTCTGGCCATTTAGAGCCTGTAATCGAACCCACAAATGCTGATGCTCCAGATACTCAACTAGTCTAAAGAAGACCAGTTTTATTGCTTCTTTAATCAGAATGACAGTTTTCAGCTGTGCTAACATAATTGCAAAAGGTTTTCTAATGATCAATTAGCCTTTAAAATGTTGAACTTGGATTAGCTAACACGACGTGCCATTGGAACACAGGAGTGATGGTTACTGATAATGGGCCTCTGTACGCCTATGTAGATATTCCATAAAAAATCTGCCGTTTCCAGCTACAATAGTCATATACAACATTAACAATGTCTACACTTTATTTCTGAACAATGTTATGTTATTTTAATGGACAAAAAATGTGCTTTCAAAAACAAGGACAGTTCTAATTGACCCCAAACTTTTGAACGGTAGTGTACATTGGAGTCAGATCTTTCCCCGATATTTTACAGCTTGTTTCTAGCAAAAAACGTTGCGGATTAAAGTGTTGTTATAGATCGCTTGATGTAACGAGGTCCCTCATTTTTTGTTCAAAATCTTAAGCTACCAAGGGGTAAGTCTATGCTTTTAGACATGTTTTCTAACAAAAGCCACAATACCCTAACATACCCCCTCAATTAGAGCCCTGGTTTTAGCTTAACACACCAAGCCCTTCTATGACAATGAGATACCTAAGGAGTGCATGGTGACTGAAGGAATTGGCTGACAAAATCTATAGATAGTAAACTATAATTTTGTCTGTCAAACAAGAAATAGGCTCCAACACAAAGTCCTCTTGTTGTTAGTAGCCTAAACTCAATTTAAGATGAAGACTGTTTAAATGAATTAGGCCTTCTCGATTTAGCCTACTTTCAGCACCCATTTACTTTCAGCCCATCTCCGCAGCTGCCGCTTCATAGCAATTTAAATTAAGTAAATTACTTGACAATGGCTTATTGTTAGGTCAAGAACTCTGAAAAGTAGCTTCATTAATGGCAACGAAACCTATTGTTTTTTATTAAAATAATTTACAGCAGTAGCAAGCTTACCTCCGGTCATCCTTCTCATCTTTGTGCTCTCCCTCTCAAACTGAACAGGACATCAGTAGGCTTAGTTGGAAAGATACATAATTTTTCTGACATTTTTTAAAAACTTGGAAGAAGCCTTTGACTCGCCTCCCGAAGTGCCACCATACACAGCACAGTCATTGGTTAGGTAGCCCAAAATGGTTTGCATCAGCAAGAGCAGGGCAGGCCAGGGCTCATCATGATTGGGATAGCCTATTCATATGCAGGGTGTAATGCTGTGTAGTCTAGCTTTATATACACCATCCAAGCAGCGCAAAAACTCAGGAAGGAAGTACATTTTCTTAGAAATATAACTTTGCCGTGTGCTTCTCCGAACTTGATCTTCATATAGCCTAGGTCTATAGCCTATAGTATAGGCTATGGATCATTTGATGGAGACCACACCAGGCACACTTGATATTGCTCGCCCAGCAGAGAATCAGAGATGAGGTACTGAATCGGGCACTAATCGAGTTATAATAAGCAACTTATTCTCAAACACTGAGCAATATGACATTTTATCGATTACAAATTACATAACCCTCCCCTGGGTAAAATCAAAAAAACACTAAACCCTCCACCTGACCCTCGCCCATTTTCCCGTACTAACACAGAAAGTTGTTGTTAAAAATTCTCACATTGTCAGAACAATGGTAGGGTATGGTAGACCAAGAATCTAGTGACTTACTGTTGTGGTGTCTTGCAGAACTGATACACTGGGATGGTATGCTGGCTTCCAGTTGAAGCTCGCATCCGCTACAAGACCATGGTGCTTGCCTACGGAGCTGCGAGGGGAACGGCACCTCAGTACCTTCAGGCTCTGATCAGGCCCTACACCCAAACAAGGGCACTGCGTTCATCCACCTCTGGCCTGCTCGCCTCCCTACCACTGAGGAAGTACAGTTCCCGCTCAGCCCAGTCAAAACTGTTCGCTGCTCTGGCACCCCAATGGTGGAACAAACTCCCTCACGACGCCAGGACAGCGGAGTCAATCACCACCTTCCGGAGACACCTGAAACCCCTTCAAGGAATACCTAGGATAGGATAAAGCAATCCTTCTTCCCCCCCCCCCCCCCCTTAAAAGATTTAGATGCACTATTGTAAAGTGGCTGTTCCACTGGATGTCATAAGGTGAATGCACCAATTTGTAAGTCGCTCTGGATAAGAGCGTCTGCTAAATGACTTAAATGTAAATGTAAATGTATGCGGGTTCATCTGGATCAGGTAACGTTGTTACAGTCATCAACACTCGCTGACCGCTTAGCTGGAGGAAGTGTGGATGATCCGTCTTTCACAGGAGTCGATGCTAATACGAAGCCAAAGTTATCTACTGGCATGGTGGTGCCAAGTGCAACTTTTTTTTGGTAGACTTGTCTGCCTGATTATATTATCATCATAGGGTGATAGTGCAGAAACAATTTTTTTGCAGCAACCCATCTCGAATCCTTGTATTCGGCTGTAGACTTACCATGGAAAACTGAGTGCCAACTGTGTTCTTCCTCTCTGAGTTTTGGGGTCGGTCTGTGAGCCCATATCTCGCATTGCCTTTGGTGTGTGTTCCCATTGACAACCCTTGTCTCTTGTAGTGGGCAGTGTGGGAGACTTCATCAATACATTTGTATAATGTATTCATCACAGGCTAAATGCTCACTAACAAGGCCTAACAACATTATATACAGTCAGTTTCTTTCCAATACTGGTTTCCCTCCAACATGATATGTATCGTTTCCCTCCAATTTGTCTCCCTCCAACGTCATAACGTTACCTGTTTCTCTCCAACGTGTTTCCTTCCAAAACAGATCTTAGTGTAATCTATTTTGGCTAGCTATAATCTTACCCATGACTCTGATCTTTTACCTATTCAACCATTATAAACTATATCGTTAACGATTAGCTACATCATGCAGCATCCACCATACATATAGCTTAACATTTCTACACGATATCCCTCCAAGTCATAAAAATACCACATATATTGCTATCATCGTACAGCTAATGCCGTTAGCTAGCCCTATGATTCAAAAGAGAAGATACTTATCAATCGGATTTCGATTTGTTTTGCACCAAAACAGGTGCATACTAATCTGATTGTAAAACATCTTCTTTTGAGTCAAATATTTGGCTAACAGCTAGCTAGCTAGTTAAGTTAGCCATCTAATGTTAGGTCAGTGAAAACAAGGAGGTTTATGTCGGCGCTAACGTTACCACAACATTGACAAATAAATTAGCTAATGTTAGCTAGCTAGATAATCTCTACTCTTCTATGTTAGCTAGCTACTTACCGGTACATGGTAATCCATGCTTGCTGCTGGGACTGTCAGTGGCAACTCAAGTGTTGGAACTGCATCGGACTTCAGTAAAATAAACTTGGCATATACCATTTTTTGGGGGACATGCTTTGCAAATGGCACTCTTTGTTGTCAACTTGGGTGCATCCTGAGCTTTGGAAATGAATGTAACCCACTTCTCCCTTAAATCTTCCTTTTTTTGGGAAGTTAAACAACTGCTGTAAATTGCTTTTACAACCAAAGACATGGTAACGAGCCATTCTTGCTTACCGGTATCTAGTTAGCCTTCTGACCTGTTGCCTGCTGAATCCGAAGATAAGGGACTGACAGGTCCAGATTGACTGTAAAGTTTCAAATTAGGGCAGGGAATGAAGCACATACAAAGCATATCATTGGACATTAAATGAGTAGGTGAGCTGAAGTCATCGCAGCTGAAGCAAAGCAATACCGAGTGATTCAGAGTCAAGACACGTGATTGGATTTTCAGATACAACTCAACAGAGCAATAATATAGATTTTTCAGACTTTGATGATAGTAATTAAATCTGCCTTAGTTCAAATGTTAATTAAATTCAATATAAATGCAGTTTTCACTGTGCATTCCTTTTAAAGCAAAAATTAACGGGTATAACGCGAACGTCTATCAATCCAAAGGTTGCGTGTTCAGATTTCATCAGGGACAACTTTTAGCTTATTAGCAACTTTGCAACCACTTACTACTTTTTAGCTGCCTTGCAACTACTTAACATGTTAGCTAACCCTTTCCAAACATTTTAACGTAATTCCTAACCTAACCTTAACTCTAACGTTAACCCTAACCGTAACCCCTAGCCTGGCTAACATTATCCACCTAGCTACATAGCTAACGTTAGAATTTGCAGCATATCATACATATTGCAAATTCATAACATATAGTATCTTGCCATTTGTAAATCCTAAATTACACGAAATGTATGATGGACATCAATAAATTAATAGCTACATAGACACTACATAAACCGATATAGCTACATAGACACTACATAAACCGATATTGCTACATAGCCACTACATAAACCGATATAGCTACATAGACACTACTTACCATACCTAACGTAAGTGTCCCAGGTTTTCGTTTACTATTTTATGTCTACCCTGAGTCCAGGTTGAGGCTTTCAATTGCTATGTGGACCATTAAGCTGTTGTTCAGCTAAGCCTCATAGACAGACAACCACAAGCTGCTCATCTGATTCCGTGGCAGTTTGTGGTTCCTGGGCTCACCATTGTTAGTCTATTTTTATTTCTCCAATTAGACATCTGGAGCCTCTCAGAGCCCCATGGTGTGTGTATGTTTGTGTGTCTGTGTGTGCGTATGCACGTGTGCATGTGTTGCTTATTTAGAGCAGAGACAGCAGTTTTCTTTGGGGTCGAGAGGGGAAGAAGAAAAGGGAATTTTGTGTGTGTTTGTGTGTGTACTGTATGTGTATGTCTGACTTTAAACTGACTTTTTTAGTGTCAGCAGTCTACAAGATGAGTCATGCTTGTCGGTGGCGTCGCCATAGAGAAGAGGGGATGATAAAATGCACAAAAGAAGGGATGAAGTTAGAGGTCTACAGATTGTGCCCTGGCTTACTCCACATTCTACCTCCCTCTCTGTGTGCATGTGTGTGCCCACATGAAAAAATGGTATACGCTGACCTACAAAGTCAAAATTCATAATTTGGTCAAAAATATTTGATCTGTTGTAATGGCCAGGAATATTATCTCATGAATGTGCTATTTAATTTCCTGACACAAGAACAAGCCAGTCGATCAGAATATATCATGGAGTATCAGAATTTGCTATCTGTCAAGACAGAAAAATATTTCAGATTTTGCAGTATAAAATCGGATTTTATCAGATTTTGCAGTAAAAAAAAATGTAGTGACTGCGTTTTGCCATTTTAGGGCAACATGGTTAAGCACTATAGTATTCAATGTAGTGTTTTTGCAGTAGTATTTAGTAGTATTTAGTATTATGTAGTATTTACTACAGTATTCAACATTATACTACAAAATTGTGTAGTAAGTACTACACATGATCGAGGTATACTACAGTGTGTATTATTGTATTCTAAAGTATACTACAGTTTACTACAGAATACTATAGTAAGTACTGTAGTATTCTATAGTAAACCATAATATTTTTTCATGTGGGTGTGCGTGAGCATGGTTTACAGTTTGACACCAACATCTATAACCATAATCACAAACATGTGACCTAAGTGCACGCATTTCACTTGACTGACTTATAACTGTGGCCTGAACAGTGGAGTTTTTGCAATCAGGTGTGCCAAGTAATCAATCTCATAACGTTAGAATGCCATTAGGTCACTGTTGTTGGAGCGTTGTGTGTGTGTTTTGTGCCAGCGGAGCGGGCATTGGTGAGTGCAGCTGCATGCCGCCTTGTCCTTTTCCTGGAACAAACGATGAGCTCACCCAGCGTTCATTCCATCGTCTCGCACGCTGCACTTTTGCAAACTTTGCGCCAGTCATCAGAGTTCAAGGAACTGATTAATTGGTTCTTCTGTTTAGAACCGTTCATCTTCGTTTAATGCTCATGTTTGGATGGTGCCAGTTTAACTGTCATTTATTTACCCAAGTGCAGAATTTGTGATTTGTTAGTGGCAGATTTGTAGTGGCAGTTTGGTAGTTTATCTACACTGAACAAAGATATAAACTCAACATTCAACAACATTCAACAACAAAAGAGTTACAGTTCATATAAGGAAATCAATTGAATTAAATAATTTAGGCCCTAATCTATAGATTTCAAATGACTGGGAATAAAGATATGCATCTGTTGGTCACATATACATAAAAAAAAGGTAGAGGCGTGGATCAAAAAACTAATCAGTGTCTGGTGTGACCAGCGTTTGCCTCATGCAGCACGACACATCTCCTTCGCATAGAGTTGGTCAGGCTTTTGTGGCCTGTGAAATATTGTCCCGATCCTCTTCAATGGCTGTGCGAAGTTGTTGGATATTGGCGGGAACTGGAACACGCTGTCATACATGTTGATCCAGAGCATCCCCAACATGCTCAATGGGTGACATATGGTGAGTATGCAGGCCAGGGAAGAACATTTTCATTTTGACACTATTCAGATAGTAATGAAATGAGATAGGCAAATGCTAGAAACAGTGGGAAGGTTGGAAGCAGTGATCCCTGTTTTCAGGTGGAAAGTTACTCTTTAAACTCTTTAAAATATGTCTGAAAGAAAATCCTGCTTGCCTCCAGGAGAGTTGGCCACCCCTGATCTATGTTTCCTAATTGCTGGGTGTTTGAACATGTACATGTTATAATAATTTCTCAAAATCACACAACCCTAAAAAAAGTCTAATGAATATCAATATGGTCGGTTTATGCCGACTAGTTGAAGATCCTTGCCATCATCTTAGACATAGACAAAATGTGTGTTCATGAGTTGTTTATGAGTCCCTTAGTCCCTCTTTCTAGCATAGGCACACTACTAAAATGTCAATCAAACGTACACTTTTCGGTTCATAATCGGTTTGAGAAAATGATTTTCATAGTTACAAATCAGGTCACCCTACCAAACTAAAACATACTGTAGGTCTGGCTGCTGCCTTTTCGTTGTCAAAGCCTAAATGTCAATCACCGAACGAGAGACACGTTTAGTACACCGAATAACTTTAGTACATGCTGTCAAAAGGCTGCATTCTGCAATAATAGGGACAGGAGTAACAGCAACCTAGTTTTGTTGACAATATTGTAGATAAAACAGCAATACCTTGCTGCTCTTTTTTACAGTTTTATAAACTCAGCAGAGAATGTTCTATCTCTCCATTCAGCTCCACTCTAATCTTGAGTCATGCATCCAATCCCCTTGATCCCTTACTTAACTAGACCAATCAAATTTAAGTGATAATGCCCGAGAAGCAAGTGTTTGGAGAATATATTTGCACGGCTGTTGTTTGGCTGCTAACATGATAGCTAATTTAGATAATAAGTGTTAGCTAAGTTTGCTAATAGGTGTTAGCTATGTTTGTTAATCGGTGTTAGCCAAGTTTGTTAATTGATGTTAGCGAAGTTTACTAATAGGTGTTAGCTAAGTTTGCTAATTGGTGCTAGCCATTGAAAAGTGTGCAGTCAACTTTTATGACTTTTTTCCCCCACGTTTTTTGCTACATTACCCATGCAGATGCAAGTATTATACAACTATATTGATGCTTATTCATGTTATATTTGGATTTAAGAGCATTTACATTTACATTTAAGTCATTTAGCAGACGCTCTTATCCAGAGCGACTTACAAATTGGTGCATTCACCTTAAGATATCCAGTGGAACAGCCACTTTACAATAGTGCATCTAAATCTTTTAAGGGGGGGGGGGGGGGTCAGAAGGATTACTTTATCCTATCCTAGGTATTCCTTAAAGAGGTGGGGTTTCAGGTGTCTCCGGAAGGTGGTGATTGACTCTGCTGTCCTGGCGTCGTGAGGGAGTTTGTTCCACCATTGGGGTGCCAGAGCAGCGAACAGTTTTGACTGGGCTGAGCGGGAACTGTACTTCCTCAGAGGTAGGGAGGCGAGCAGGCCAGAGGTGGATGAACGCAGTGCCCTTGTTTGGGTGTAGGGCCTGATCAGAGCCTGAAGGTACGGAGGTGCCGTTCCCCTCACAGCTCCGTAGGCAAGCACCATGGTCTTGTAGCGGATGCGAGCTTCAACTGGAAGCCAGTGGAGAGAGCGGAGGAGCGGGGTGACGTGAGAGAACTTGGGAAGGTTGAACACCAGACGGGCTGCGGGGTTCTGGATGAGTTGTAGGGGTTTAAGAGTTGTAGGGGTTTAAGAGCAGATGTGAAATGTAATCATTATTTGTACTTGCGTATTTTTCTTTTAAATACTTATATGCATGTACAACAATGATGGTTTTGCTTTTGTTGCGTTACCTCCCAGAGGTAATGCCTAGGCTTTAACTCAGCTGGCTAATACTGTCAGGAGACCTGAGTTCAAAACCAGTTTATGACATATTTCCATGTCCTGCATCCTTCTCCCTCTTCCCTCTCCTCTTTCTCCCTCTCTTTCTCCCTCCCCTTCTTCTTCTCTCCTCCACTATTACAAACTAAGGCTGACACTGTCCAGAGAGCCAGCTCTGTTTTTCCTCTCTCACTGTTAATGGCTTCTGACACACCCCAGGATATTTTTCCCACCCTGTCCTCTGCGCTAGGAACTGGCCACGTTTACCCACGCACGCCCTTGGGATGCGTTCCAAATGGCACCCTATTCCCTATATATAATGTGTATTCCATATGAGCCCTGGTAAAAAGTAGTGCACTATAATGGAATAGGGAACCATTTGAGGCACACACTTGGATTCCCTCCACCTCTACCCGCCTGCATGCTCAAAAACACAATTTTATTTTAAGTAAAATACAGAGGGTGCTGTGTGTGCATTTGCACACCCCACTTGACACAGACTCACAACTTTGACCTTTGAACTTGGCTTTCATTGGCCGGGGAGTGGAGAATCCACCGAGTTAGTGAGGTCAATGTGTAATAACAGGGACCATCAGGCCCAATGAATTGAAGTTTTGGGATACAAATTGAGAGTTTGCCAATCTGGTTGATTGCACCTCTTTAGCCTGAGCTGCGGAATCAGCAGTGTGTGTGTGCATGTGCGTGTGTGTGTGTGTGCATGCTTTCGTCTGCGTGTGTTTGCTGCAGGGTCAGCATCTGCTGCTGGCCTGATCTGGACCACGAGGGCCTAAATGGGACTTCCTGTTGATCCTGTCTGGGTCATGTGGTCAGGGCCCGGAGGTCAAAAGGTAATTTCCTGTGGAAACTGTGTCTGGGTGACTTACAGTACCAGTGGCTGAGAAGATGAGAGGGTCTTTCCTCCCAGACAGAGTCAGCAACCCATACCCACCCAGGCTTGAATAAGAGAGAGAGAGAGACAGTGAAAGAGAAAAAGAGAAAGTCAAATAAAGTCAAATGTTATTTATCACACGACAAAAACAACAGGTGTAGGTAGACCTTACCGTGAAATGCTTACTTACAAGCCCTTAACCAACAATGCAGTTAAATACATAGATTTAAGAAAACATTTACTAAATAAACGAAGTAAAAAAAATTGTGTGGACACCAAGGAACTTAACTCTCGACCCGCTCCACTACAGCCCAGTTGATGTGAATGGGGGCGTTTGGCCCTCCTTTTCCTGTAGTCCACGATCAGCTCTTTTGTCTTGCTCATGTTGAGGAGGAGGTCTGCCAGGTCTCTGACCGCCTCTCTTTAGACTGTCTCATTGTTGTCGGTTGTACCACCGTGTTGTCGTCAGCAAACTTAATGATGGTGTTGGAGTTGTGCTTGGCCATGCAGTCGTGGGTGAACAGGGAGTACAGGAGGGGACTGTGCACACACCCCTGAGGGGCCCCCGTGTTGAGGATCATCAGGATGTCCAAGATCCAGCTGCAGAGGGAGGTGTTTGGTCCGAGGGTCCTTAGCTTAGTGATGAGCTTTGTGGGCACTATGGTGTTGAACGCTGAGCTCTAGTCAATGAACAGCATTCTCACATAGGTGTACCTTTTGTCCAGGTGGGAAAGGTTAGTGTGGAGTGCGATTGAGATTGCGTCATCTGTGAATCTGTTTGGGCGGTATGCGATTTGGAGTGATGTGAGCCATGACCAGCCTTTCAAAGCACCTCATGGCAACCGAAGTGAGTGCTAAGGGGCGGTAGTCATTTAGGCAGGTTACCTTCTCTTTCTTGGGGCACAGGGAATATGGTGGTCTGCTTGAAACATATAGGTATTACAGACTCGGTCAGGGACAGGTTGAAAATGTCAGTGTAGACACTTGCCAGGTTGTCTGCGCATGCTCTGAGTACATGTCCTGATAGTCCATCTGGCCCCGTGACCTTGTGAATGTTGACCTCCTTGCCTTGAGCTAAATGCCTTTTATGCTCGCCTCATCTGGTAGGCTTGCGTCACTGAGCAGCTCGCGGCTGGGTTTCATTTTGTAGTCCGAAATCATTTGCAAGCCCTGCCACCGGCATCAAAGCCGGTGTAGTAGCATTCAATCTTAGTCCTGTATTGACACTTTGACACTCTGTTTGACGGTTCGTCTGAGGGCATAGCAGAATTTCTTATAAGCTTTCGGATTAGTGTCCCGCTCCTTGAAAGCGACAGCTCTAGTCTTTAGCTTGGTGCGGATGTTGCCTGTAATCCATGGGTTCTGGTTGGGATATGTACGTACGGTCACTGTGGGGACAACGTCATCGATACACTTCTTGATGAAGCCGGTGACTGAGGTGGTAATCTTCTCGATGCCATTGGATGAATCCCGGAACATATACCAGTCTGTGCTAGCAAAACAGTCATGTAGCTTAGCATCCAAGTCATCTGACCACTTCTGTATTAAGCGAGTCACTGGTACTTCCTGCTTTAGTTTTTGCTTGTAAGCAGGAATCAGGAGGATATAATTATTGTCAGATTTAGAAGATGGAGGGCGAGGGAGAGCTTTGTATGCGTCTCTGTGTGTGGAGTAAAGGTGGTCTCGAGTTTTTTTTCCATCTGGTTGCACATGTGACATGCTGGTAGAAATGAGGTAAAATGGATTTAAGTTTGCCTGCATTAAAGTCCCCGGACACTAGGAGCACCGCTTCTGGGTGAGCATTTTCTAGTTTGCTCATGGCCTTATACAGCTCGTTGAGTGCGGTCTTAGTGCCAGCATCGGTTTGTGGTGGTAAATAGATGGCTACGAAAAATGTAAACTCAGCAAAAAAAGAAATGTCCTCTCACTGTCAACTGCGTTTATTTTCAGCAAACGTAACATGTGTAAATATTTGTATGAACATAACAAGATTGAACAACTGAGACATAAACTGAACAAGTTCCACAGACATGTAACTAACATAAATGGAATAAAATGTCCCTGAACAAAGGGGCGTCAAAATCAAAAGTAACAGTCATTATCTGGTGTGGCCACAAGCTGCATTAAGTACTGCAGTGCATCTCCTTCTCAAGGATTGCAACAGATTTGTCAGTTCTTGCTGTGAGCTGTTACCTCACTCTTCCACCAAGGCATCTGCCAGTTCCCGTATTTTCTGGGGGGAATGTCCCTAGCCCTCACCCTCCGATACAAGAGGTCCCAGACGTGCTCAATGGGATTGAGATCCGGGCTCTTAGTTGGCCATGGCAGAACACTGGCCTTCCTGTCTTGCAGGAAATCACGCACAGAACGAGCAGTATGGCTGGTGGCATTGTCATGCTGGAGGGTCATGTCAGGATGAGCCTGCAGGAAGGGTACCACATAAGGGAGGAGGATGTCTTCCCTCTAACGCACAGCGTTGAGATTGCTTGCAAAATGTCTCGCTCTTTTTGCCAGTCCTGTCTGGTCCAGCGACGGTGGGTTTGTGCCAATAGGCGACATTGTTGCCGGTGATGTCTGGTGAGGACCTGCCTTGCAACAGGCCTACAAGCCCTCAGTCCAGCCTCTCTCAGCCTATTGCGGACAGTCTGACCACTGATGGAGGGATTGTGCATTCCTGGTGTAACTCGGGCAGTTGTTTTTGTTGCCATCCTGTACCTGTCCCGCAGGTGTGATGTTCGGATGTATCGATCCTGTGCAGGTGTTGCTACATGTGGTCTGCCACTGCGAGGGTGATCAGCTGTCCGCCCTGTCTCCCTGTAGTGCTGTCTTAGGCGTCTCACAGTGTGGACATTGCAATTTATTGCCCTGGCCACATCTGCAGTCCTCATGCCTCCTTGCGGCATGCCTAAGGTATGTTCACGCAGATGAGCAGGGACCCTGGGCATCTTTCTTTTGTTGTTTTTCAGAGTCAGTAGAAAGGCCTCTTTAGTGTCCTAAGTTTTCATAACTGTGACCTTAATTGCCTACCGTCTGTAAGCTGTTAGTGTCTTAAATCTGTTATGGCTGTATTGAGTAGCCAGAAAATATGTGCCCATTTCAAACGGCGTCGTACTCAATTCTTGCTCGTACAATATGCATATTATTATTACAATTGGATAGAAAACACTCTCTAGTTTCTAAAAACGTTTGAATTATTTCTCTGAGTGAAACAGAAATCCTTCTGCAGCACTTTTCCGAACCAGGAAGTGAAATCAGAAATCTATGCTCTGTTCAACTGCATGCCTATACATGGGCGTGTGACGTAGGAGTCTACAAACACTTCCTACGCCTTCCCCTGGTTGTCGAGATGCGGTGAGAGAAGAAATTTCGTGTCTATCTTGGTCAGAGGTGGAATAAAAGGTCTTTGTTTGACGTGACCGTTCATTTCCTGTTTCTGGAGCGCGCGAAAGAGGACATTGATATGGCTTCTGTTTAGCTGTCGTTATGAAATACGAACATCTCCGTCTTAGATTTGATTTGATACATGTCACCATATCATCGTAACGTATGTTTTTCAATATAGTTTAATCAGATTATTGAAACTTTTTCGGGAGTTTTGCCGTGTTCCGTTTTCTAACTTTGTTGACGTTGGAGTAATCCGTGTCACTTGGCAAGTGCCCATGGTAAATGAAGAGGGATATTTGCCGTTCCAGATCAAAACAACGACTATTCTGGACAAAGGACACCTTGTCCAACATTCTGACGGTAGATCACCAAAAGTAAGAAACATTTTATGATGCTTTTTCTAATATCTGTCGTGCATGTTGACTGGTCGTGGGCGCCCAAGTGTTTCTGGCTATTGTGGCTATGCTAATATCACGCTACATTTTGTTTGCGCTGTAAAACATTTAATAAATCGGAAATATTGTCTAGAATCACAAGATGCCTGTCTTTCAATTGCTTTACACTATGTATTTTTCAGAAATGTTTTATGATGAGTAATTAGGTATTTGACGTTGGTGTCTGTAAATATTATGGCTGCTTTCGGTGCAATTTCTGATTGTAGCTGAAATGTAAACTATGAATTATACCTGAAATATGCACATTTTTCGAAAAAAAAACATATGCTATACAATAAATATGTTATCAGACTGTCATCTGATGAGGTTGTTTCTTGGTTAGTGGCTATTTTTATCTTTATTTGGCCGAATTTGTGATAGCTACTGATGGAGTCATAAACTGATGGAGTAAGAATATTGGTGTCTATTGCTAACGTGATTAGCTAATAGATTTACATATTGTGTCTTCCCTGTAAAACATTTTAAAAATCGGACATGTTGGCTTGATTCACAAGATGTGCACCTTTCATCTGGTGTCTTGGACTTGTTAATGTGTGAAAAATAAATATTTAAAAAAAATATCTTTTGAATTTCGCGCCCTGCACTTGAGCTGGATGTTGTCATAAGTGTACCGGTGTCGGGCTGCAGCCATAAGAAGTTAATGACCGTTCCACAGGTGCATGTTCATTAATTGTTTATTGTTAATAGAACAAGCATGGGAAACAGTGTTTAACTTCTTATGGCTATGGGCCAGTATTTCGATGTCTGGATGAGAAACGTGCCCAAAGTAAACTGCCTGTTACTCAGGCCCAGAAGCTAGGATATCTAAAGTTTCCAAAACTTTTAAAATGATGTCTGTGAGTATAACAGAACTGATATGGTAGGCGAATACCTTTTGGTGAAGTTATTTGGATTTTTACAAATTTTTACAAATTATCATTTGAAAGATAGGGTCCTGAAAAAGGGACAATTCTTTTTTTTGCTGAGCTTTAGATTAACACTCTTGGTAGATAGTGTGGTCTACAGCTTAACATGAGGTACTCTACCTCAGGCAAGCAATACCTCGAGACTTCCTTAATTTTTGACATTGCGCACCAGCTGGTATTGATAAATACACACAGCCGTAGCTGTTCTGTCCTGTCTATGCAAAGAAAACCTAGCCAACTATATATTATCTGTGTCATCGTTCAGCCACTACTTGGGGAAACATAAAATATTACAGATTTTAATGTCCCGTTGGTAGGATAGTCTCAAAGGGAGAACATCCAGTTTGTTTTCCAGTGATTGCACGTTGACCAATAGAACGGATAGTAGAACCGGGTAACCTACTCGCAGACAAATTCTCAAAAGGCACACCGATCTCCGCCCCCTGTTTTTTTTTTGTATGTCTAGGGTTTTTGTAGGTCTAGGTGATTTGTATGTCTATGGTGGCCTGATATGGTTCCCAATCAGAGGCTCTGATTGGGGATCATATTTAGGCGGCCATTTTCCCTTTGGTGTTGGTGGATTCTTGTCTATGTGTAGTTGCCTGTCAGCACTCATTTTGTATAGCTTCACGTGTCGTTTTGTTATTTTGGTTAGTTATTTATTTTGGTTAGTTATTTTGGTTAGTTAGTTATTTTGGTTAGTTTGTTCAGTGTTCATTCTTATTATATTTAAGAACGTGCGCCTTGGTCCGATTCATACGACGAACGTGACATATTTACAATTCATCACATCACGGGTGAGCTAACCATTGATTTAAATAATTGAGTAAAACACTAATCCGACGATGATGTACAAACAAATGGTTACTAGCAATACCAGAAATAGATAGTGTCAATATAAATAACATACACAGTATGTACAAGACCAATAACAATAACGATATCAGTAATAGACGAAGTAGTTCCATGTATATTCATACAATCAGGGGTAAAGTGGCTGAGCAGCAGGGAAAAAAATTGTAGCAGCAACGTATGGCGTGCATGTTAGGAGATTGTCATGTGACTAGAGTCACTGCAGATAGTGCTGATGACTGGTCCGTCCAAACCACGCATGAACAAGGGAACCTATACTCGGAAAGCCCGTTTCTGTCCTGGCCTTGACTTTGGTGCAGGACATGTGATGTCCATAGCCTCTTTGTCACAAAAATCCCTGATCAGGTCAAAAAGATAGTTTTTCTTGCTGTGTCCGGTCCAGGTGGCACTTTTACTGGCAGACCATCTATGGGAGGAAGGATGTCAGTGTTGCAGAGCAGCTGAAACCTGGTCCTGATACTCCTTGGCGACAACACCAGGCTACAAAGCATCGAAGCTGTAAAACAGGGAATAACAACAAAAAATCAGAAGACATTACAACCCTGCACAACATCAATTCATCTCCCAAGTTTAGATAAGAATAACCTCAATGAAAATTATTTTTTACCTGATGTGCTGGTACTGCTTGATCTGAGGCAGTGTTCTGAAGTACGGAGTCAGGTGTTGTTGCCAGCCATAGCTTTCCACCAGCACCGTACCATCCTGCAGTCCAACCAGCTGCGGGATGTTGACCGCTGTCACAGTGCTGTCCTTCACAACACCAGCAATCTCAGACAAAGTGTTCACTCTGGTCTTTCTGAAGTGTTGCTTGATGAGGCCGAAGCACCAGTCAGGGGCAAACTTGGTGTGGCCTGTGATCAGGATGTGAAGGTCCAGATTGTGGTGGTGCTTGTGCATGCTCCACCAGGCACAATACCAGAGCACAAACTTGTTCTTGTTTGGCCACTGCAGTTCTCACAATTCAGGTTAACACATGTTTCCCAACTCCATAGTTGGTGAAGAAATGGTGCATGTAGTTGATGACTGCGCTGCTGCCTTTGCTTGCTTGGGCCAGCTCTCTTTTTGATGACTATATGACTGGTGGATTATAGTCAGGTGTGTTCTACTGATTGATGCTGAAAGACAAATTCCAGATACAAATATGATTATATAATAGATGCGAAATGGGATTGTGAGATATCACTACACACAGTTCATACAGGTAATGTTAGCTACTGTAGCTAGCCATCCATCTAACATCAGCTGGCTAGCTAACAGCAATATTTAACTAGCAACACAAACCGATTGTCATAGCTAGCTAAAGTTAACCAATAGGTTCAATGTTAGCTAGCTAACATGAGGCTATAACTAGCGATGCGAAATGGCATTCTGAGAACTACATTAACGTTACACATACTTCATACACATAAGTTAATGTTAGCTAGCAAGCCAGCCACCTAACCTCAGCTGACAAAACCTGAGAAAATCTAACCCGGACGTGATTTTTTTTATTTAAAAATCTGTGTTTCCTGGCCTGTCTTTCTTCCATTTAAAGGGGTATCAACCAGATTCCTTTTCCAATGGCTTCCTCAGGCTTTAGACATAGTTTCAGGCTTTTATTTTGAAAAATGAGCGAGAATTTTCAAAAGTAGTCAGGTGTCCTCTGAATAGTTCTTGCGCGCGAGAGGGGAGCTCTCCATTTTCTTTTTCTCTCTTATTGAATAGGTTACAGTCCGGTTGAAATATTATCGATTATGTTTAAAAACAACCTGAGGATTGATTTATAAAAAACATTTGACATGTTTCTACGACCATTACGGATACTTTGATTTTCTGAACATAACGCGCAACCCAAATGGCGTTTTTTTGTTATAAAAGTAATATTTATCGAACAAAAATAACATTTGCTGTGTAACTGGGAGTCTCGTGAGTGCAAACATCCGAAGATTATCAAAGGTAAGCGATTCATTTTATTGCTTTTCTGACTTTCATGACCATGCTAATTTGGGGCTAGCTGTTCTAATTTGGGGCTAGCTGATACACTCACAAAAGCTTGGATTTCTTTTTCTATAAAGCATATTTTCAAAATCTGACACGATAGGTGGATTAACAACAAGCTAAACTGTGTTTTGGTATATTTCACCTGTGATTGCACGATTATAAATATTTTTAGTAATATTTTGCGCCCTGCAATTCAGCGGTTGTTTAGGAAAATGATCCCGTAAAAGGGCGCAGAGAAGTTAACGAGATCGATATGACAACAGCCAGTGAAAGTGCAGGGCGCCAAATTCAAACAACAGAAATCTCATAATTAAAATTCCTCAAGTGTACAAGTATTTCACACCATTTTAAAGATACACTTTTTGTTAATCCCACCACAGTGTCTGATTTCAAAAAGGCTTTACATTGAAAGCACCACAAACGATTATGTTAGGTCACCGCAAAATCACAGAAAAAATCTGCCATTTTTCCAGCCAAAGACTGGAGTCACAAAAAGCAGAAAGAGATAAAATGAATCACTAACCTTTGATGATCTTCATCAGATGACACTAATAGGAATTCATGTTACACAATACATATATGTTTTGTTCGATAAAGTTCATATTTATATCCAAAAACCTCAGTTTACATTGGCGCCATGTTCAGAAATACCTCCAAAATATCCGGAGAAATTGCAGAGAGCCACATCAAATAACAGAAATACTCATCATAAACTTTTATGAAATATACATGTTTTACATAGAATTAAAGATACACTTGTTCTTAATGCAAACGCTGTGTCAGATTTCAAAAAAGCTTTACGGCAAAAGCACAATATTCAATAATCTCAGAACAGCTTTCAGCCACAAAAGGAAGCCATATACATACCTGCCAAATTGTGCAGTCAACAAAACTCATAAATGGAATTATAAATCTTCACTTACCTTAGCTGATCTTCGTCGGAATGCACTCCCAGGACTCCCACTTTCACAAGAAATGTTTGTTTTGTTCGGTAATGTCCGTCATTTATGTCCAAATAGCTATTTTAGAGTGTTTGGTAAACAAATCCAAAGTCAGGAAGCGCTTTCACTAAAAGCAAATGTCGAAATGTCAAAAAGTTCCGTAACAGTCAGTAGAAACATGTCAAACGATGTATTGAATCAATCTTTAGCATGTTTTTAACATAAATCGTCAATAATGTTCCAACCGGAGAATTCCATTGTCTTCAGTAGTGCGATGGAACAGAGCTCCCTCTCATGTGAACGCGCATGGTCAGAGCATGTTCAGCTCATGATAGACCTTACTCATTCCCGTCTCCCTCGGCCTCACTTCCCAGTAGAAGCATCAGACAAGGTTCTACAGACTGTTGACATCTAGTGGAAGCCGTAGGAAGTGCAAACTGACCCATATCCCACTGTGTATTCGATAGGCGATGAGTTGAAAACCTACAAACCTCAGATTTCCCACTTCCTGGTTGGATTTTCTTCTCAGGTTTTTGCCTGCCATATGAGTTCTGTTATACTCACAGACATCATTCAAACATTTTTAGAAATTTCAGAGTGTTTTCTATCCAATACTAATAATACTATGCATATATTAGCAACTGGGACTGAGGAGCAGGCAGTTTACTCTGTGCACCTCTGGACACCTTTTCATCCAAGCTACTCAATACTGCCCCTGCAGCCATAAGAAGTTATTAACAGACAGATTATTTCACTCATAACTCACTGTATCACAATTCCAGTGGGTCAGAAGCTTACATACATTAGGTTGACTGTGCCTTTAAATAGCTTGGAAAATTCCAGAAAATGATGTCATGGCTTTAGAAACTTCTAATTGGCTAATTGGCATCATTTGAGTCAATTGGAGGTGTACCTGTGGATGTATTGTAACGCCTCTTGTTGGTTGAAGAAGGAGACCAAGGTGCAGTCCACGGTCAGACAAATTGTCTAGAAATGGAGAAGGTTCAGCACTGTCGCTACTCTCCCTAGGAGTGGCCATCCAGCGCATAATGCTCAATGAGGTTAACCTCTACTTCCTCAGAAACCCGGGTCCGGGAGCACCCCCACCAGTAAAAAACTGACTAGCATAGGCTAGCATAGCGTCACAAGTAAATAGTAGCATTTAAATATCATTAAATCACAAGTCCAAGACACCAGATGAAAGATACACATCTTGGTAATCAAGCCATCATTTCTGATTTTTAAAATGTTTTACAGGGAAGACACAATATGTAAATCTATTAGCTAACCACGTTAGCAAAAGACACCACTTCCATACTCCAACATTTTTTTTACTCCATCAGCAGCTATCACAAATTCGACCAAATAAAGATATAAATAGCCACTAACCAAGAAAAAAACTCATCAGATGACAGTCTGATAACATATTTATTGTATAGCATAGGTTTTGTTAGAAAAATTTGCATATTTCAGGTATAAATCAGAGTTTACTATTGCAGCCCCCATCACAACTCTCACCAAAGCGACTAGAATAACTACAGAGACCATCGTGTATTAGCTAATTACTCATCATGAAACATTTCTTAAAAATACACAGCGTACAGCAGATGAAAGACACAGATCGTGTGAATCCAGACAATATTTCAGATTTTCTAAGTGTCTTACAGCGAAAACACAATATAGCGTTATATTAGCTTACCACATGTGCAAACATCACCCCAGCATTGATTCAAGGCAAAAAGAGCGATAACGTGTAAACCACCAAAATATATTAATTTTTTCACTAACCTTCTCAGAATTCTTCAGATGACAGTCCTGTAACATCATATTACACAATGCATATAGAGTTTGCTCGAAAATGTGCATATTTCGCGGCACAAATCGTGCTTATACAATGAGAATAGTGTCCATAATGTCAAGCAATCTGTCCCGCGCCATCTTGGAAAGGCACCTATTCTTATCGAAAACTATTCATAAACTTGACAAAAAAAATACAGGTTGGACAGCAATTGAAAGACAAATTAGTTCTTAATGCAATCGCTGAATTACATTTTTAAAATTAACGTTACTGCGCAATACAGGGTGCGATAACGCAAGGCTACACTGCAAATAATGGCGTCTTATGCATTTAACTTTTTTCAACAGAACAACGAATTATCAGCATAAATAGTTCCTACTTTTTGATGAACTCCCATCAGACTCTTGGGATAGGTGTCCTTTGCCCAAAGTAATTGTTGCTGGGTTGGAGAATGTCGTCTTCCACGTTGCAATTAGCAGTACACAATGGCATGCGAGAGAGAGATACCCAACTTCCTACAACGCCAGAAAATGAAATAGCCGAAAATCGCAATATACTGACATAAACTGATATAAATCGTTTTAAAATAACAAAATTATGATGTCTGTAAAGCCTATATCGAATAAAAACAGAGCCGGATATAACTAGAAGCTAAAACGGGAGCTTCTAAAACGACATGCCAATGTCCTCAGTGCGCCAGCGCAAAGAATCAAAAGGAGGGACACATTGATTCCAATCCATTTATAGACTTTCTGATCTGCGTAGAGACTCCATTTCAAGGCCCTCTATTCGCTGACACCCAGGGGAAGGCGTATGCAGTGCATCTCAACCAATAGAAGACAGGCAAAGCTATATACACGTCTGAGAACAGGTTGGAAAAATCTGCATTTCTCAACTCCACACAGGGAAATTGCTCTAAGTCCAGTTCTGTTTCACTTACAGACATAATTCAAACGTTTTTAGAAACTAGAGAGTGTTTTCTATCCAATAGTAATAATAATATGCATATTGTACGAGCAGGAATTGAGTACGAGGCAGTTTAATTTGGGAACACCAAGAATAAAATAGTGCTAACAGCTCCCCCTATTGACAATTGATAGGGATCTGAGTGTCAGCTAAAGACTTACAGAAATCTCTGGAACATGCTAACATCGCTGTTATTGAGTCTACGATACGTATAACACTAAACAAGCAGGGTGTTCATGGGAGGACACCATGGAAGAAGCCACTGCTGTCCAAAAAAACATTGCTGCACGTCTGAAGTTTTACAAAAGTGCACCTGGATGTTCCACAGCGCAATTGGCAAAATATTATGTCGACAGATGAAACCACAGTTGAGTTGTTTGGAAGGAACACACAACACTATGTGTGGCGGGAAAAAAATGCACAGCACACCAACATCCAAACCTCATCCCAACTGTAAAGTATGGTGGAGGGAGCATTATGATATGGGGCTGCTTTGCTGCCTCAGGGCCTGGACAGCTTGGTATCATCAACGGAAAAATGAATTCCCAAGTTCATCAAGACATTTTGCAGGAGAATGTTTGGCTATCTGTCTGCCAATTGAAGCTCAACAGAAGTTGAATGATGCAACAGGACAACGATCCAAATCACAGAAGTAAATCAACAGAATGGCTTCAACAGAAGAAAATACGCCTTCTGGAGTGGCCCAGTCAGAGTCCTGACATCAACACAATTGAGATGCTTTAGCATGACCTCAAGAGAAGTTCACACCAGACATCCCAAGAATATTGCTGAACTGAAACAGTTTTGTAAAGAGGAATGGTCCAAAATTCGCCCTGATCGTTGTGCAGGTCTGATCCACAACTACAGAAAATGTTTAGTTAAGGTTATTGCTGCCAAATGACGGCCAACCAGTTATTAAATCCAAGGGCTCACATACTTTTCCCACCCTGCATTGGGAATGTTTACACGGTGTGTTCAATAAAGACATGAAAATATATAATTGTTTGTGTGTTATTAGTTGAAGCAGACTGTGTTTGTCTATTGTTGTAACCTAGATGAAGATCAGATCAAATGTTATGTTGTGTTAAAATTTATGTAGAAATCCAGGTGTTTCCAAAGGGTTCAAATACTTTTTTTGCCACTGTACAAGACAGCTCAGAAGAAAACCATAGATTATCCCACCCTTTAACTCTGAACCTGCGGAATGGGGCATGTTTGTTTACTATTTGGAAAAAAACATAATGAAAGAATTTCCAGTTTCCACGTCAGTAAAGGGCTCAATCTTGCTCCAGTTAAAATAAAACAAATCATGAAAGAAAGCCTGCTCATTGAAACTCTTAAAATGTATCTTACGAATAAAGCGTGGGTTTGTCTTAGTATTTCTAACAGCAACAACAGCACAATGGTCACTTAAATCATTACAAAAAAACACCAACCGCAGAATATTTATGTGGAACATTTGTCAATCTCAAATCAATCAGGGTAGATTTCTCTGGACATTTGAGATTTGGGAGAGTGGGTGAGTTAATGTACAGGGTAAGATTCATAGAATTACAAAACATTTTAAAACCATCACACACCGGCTTTAACCAACACCAGTTGAGATCACCAATCATGTCACGACTTCAACCGAGGCAGGCTCTCCTTCCCGTTCGGGTGGCGTTCGGCGGTCGTCGTCACCAGCCTACTAGCTGCCACTGACTCTTTTTCCTCCCCCCTCCTTATGTGTTTATTTGTTACACCTGTGTTCAGTTAAGTGGGTAATTAGTATGGCTTTATTTGTCAGCCAGCCCGTAGGCGTCTTTGTGCGGGATTGTTACTTTGTATACCTTTTGGATTTCGGGAGTGGAGATTATATTTGTGGACTGGGATTGTTGCTCGTGTCGTGGGACCGTAGTGTATGTTCACCCAGTTCGTCCGTGTTGGACATTTGTGTTGGACTGTTGGGGATTAAAAGACTCAACTTATTGAAGCTCTTCTGTCTCCTGCGTTTGACTTCGCACCCCCCCCCGACACCCAGGTCATTACAAATCAAGATCATTTCACTGTAAAGAAGTTTAGACATAAGGTGCATCAGAGAAGAAAAAGCATCACTGAGAGCAGAAGGGGGCCTATAACAGCCAATCACAGATACAGAGAGCAAAGGGGGTCTATAACAGCCAATCACAGTTATTGACACAAAGTGTAAAGACACTTTGAAACCTCAAGATTCAAAGCAAGAAATTCCAACTGTTTACAAAAAGTTTCAGACTCTGCCACATTTACAAAGAATTTAGTCTTTACATATATAGCCACACCCCCACCTTTCTTAACTCGATCAGTGCGATACACATTGTAACCATTTATACAAATATCCTTATCAAGAACAGACTTGCTGAGCCAGGTTTCAGAAAACACAATTGCATCAGTTGATTTAGCCCAAATCCTAACCCCATCAATTTTTGACAACAGGCTGCGTACATTTAAATTAAAAATACCAAAACCAGATCTAGATTAAATATCAGAGGGGGTTTGGAGACGTTGCATATCAGGGCCAGGGTTAGGTTGCACGTTACCTGATATCAACAAAAGAAGAATAACTAGGCACCTCTGTTTAATAACCTTGAACGGCTTCTCTTCTTTTAAGAGACCTACTGCAAGTGAATTCTACAAGTGAGTTTCCAGACAATACAAAACTGTCATTTAAAACCATTAGACTTTGGTAGTGACACAAGTTCGTACTGTTCACATCATGCCACAAATACATCGGCACTGGGACGAGTGGGCCGGGTGAAAAATAGCGAGTTCCCGCAGATAAAATGTCTAATGGACGGGAGAGCACATTGTCAGATGTACTCACCCAGCGACAATGTTCGTTTTCTCCAGAGTTCAGTCAAGTCAGTGCACAAAGCAATAACACGAAAATTGTCATTTTCTCTGAGAGATGTAAGAAATAGAGGCCAAAGAAAGGTAAGGGGAGAGAGGGACTGTGTGAATGTATGAGCCTGTATGTGAGTGTGATGCAGGTGTGTGTAGATTGGGTGGGGGTCTATTGAGAGAATGGGTTGGGGATTGTTGAGGTGGCTCTGACAGCCAGGCGGAGAGTGAAGAGGAGCAGCTTGGATGAGACACTCCGTGGAGGGAAAGCTGAGGATAGAACCCAGGCCAGCCAGAGATAGGGTTACTTTGGTAAACTTTAAGTAAAGAAGTGCAAATAGCGAGAATTAACTATGTATCCGAGTTGAGGGAGACCCACAATCTTTACACCAGCAAAACAAAATAGTTTGCACTACACAACAAGGAAATTGTGGATTTGCTCCACCATAAATGAATAGGTTATTACTAGGTTAAAATCTACTAGTCACAGACAAATGACTTGACATGCTGCCGTCTTGGATCATACAATAGTCAAATCATTATGTAACCTGTTCCTAGCCCCAACAGTTCAGTAGTATCTAACAATTCACAACAATACACACAAATCTAAAAGTAAAGAATGGAATTAAGAAACATTTTCACATTAGAACGAGCAATGTCGGAGTGGCATTGACTAAAATACAGTAGAATAGAATACAGTATATACATATAAAATTAATAGAGCAGTATGTAAATCTTATTAAAGTGACTAGTGTTCCATTATTAAAGTGACCAGTAATACCATGTCTATGTACATAGGGCAGCAGCCTCCTAAAGTGCAGGGTTGAGAAACCGGCTAGTAGCCGGCTAGCGATGGCGATTTAACAGTTTGTGGGCCTTGAGATAGAAGCTGTGTTTCAATCTCTCGGTCCCAGACTTGATGCAACTGCATTGACCTCACCTTCCGGATGATAGCGGGTTGAACAGGCCGTGGCTTTGGTGGTTCATGTCGTTGATGATCCTTTTGGCCTTACTTTGACATCGGGTGCTGTAGGTGTCCTGGAGGGCAGGCAGTGTGCCCCCGGTGATGCGTTGAGCAGAACAATCCACCCTCTGGAGAGCCCTGCGGTTGTGGGGGGTGCAGTTGCTGTACCAGGCAGTGATACAGCCCGACAGGATGCACTCAATTAAGCATCTGTGAAAGTTTGTGAGGGTCTTAGGGGCTAAGCCAAATTTCTTCAGCCTACTGAGGTTGAAGAGGCACTGTTCCGCTTTCTTCACCACACTGTCTGTGTGGGTGAACCATTTCATATTCTCAGTGATGTGTACACAGAGGAACTTGAAGCTTTTCACCTTCTCCACTGCGGTCCCATCAATGTGGATAGGGGTGTGCTCCCTCTGCTGTTTCCTGAAGTCCATGATCAGCTCCTTTATTTTGTTGACATTGAGGGAGAGGTTATTTTCCATCCCGCCACGGCCCTCACCTCCTCCCTGTAGGCTGTCTCATCATTGTTGGTAATCAGGCCTACTACCGTTGTGTCATTTGCAAACTTGATGATTGAGTTGAAGGCATGGGTGAAAAGGGAGTACGGGAGGGGGCTGAGCAACCACCCTTGTGGGGCCCCTGAGTTTAGGATCAGCAAAGTGGGGGTGTTGTTCCCTACCTTCACCACCTGGGGGTCCCATCAGGAGGATACTAAGGTGTTAAATGCTGAGCTATAGTCAATGAACAACATTCTTACATAGGTATTCCTCTTGTCCAGATGGGATTGGGCAGTCCGTAGTGCAATGGCAATTGCATCATCTGTGGATCTATTGGGGCGGTATGCAAATTGAAGTGGGTCTAGGGTAAGGTAGAGGTGATATGATCCTTAACTAGCCTCTCAAAGCACTTCATGATGACAGAACTGAGTGCTACGGGGCGATAGTCATTTAGCGGAGACTTGGCTAATAGAGGGGGTGAGTGGAGACCGGTTCTGCCGGGCAGGTGGTGGCAAGCCTTGACGAGGTAGCTGACCTGTTTTTTTTGTCTTTTGGACCAGATAACCTAGCAGATAGAGCTGGTAAAGTCGGTAAGTACAAAAACGACTGAGCATTATGTAAACCATACAAAACCCTAGAGAGCTAAGCTAGCAGTGAGTTATCTGAGTGTTTTGCTCAGCATAGGTTAGCAGTGGTACAGCTAGCCTTACCACATTAGCTAGCCTGTTACAGGCCATCTCGTGGACCGGATCACAATGTAGTGGACCGGTTCCATTGGTAAGCACAAAGCAACCTAATGCTAGGCGAACTAGAAAACGAGAGCTAGGCTAGCAACATCTAGATGGTGGTAGCTAGATAGCGTTAGCCATGACTACTAGCATGGGCCGGTACTTCGTAAAGACCTTAAAAAACAACAACAACTAGAAACTACTATTTTTATTAACACAACAGTACTCAAGTCGTTTATTTCCAAAATGTATCTTGCTTCTCACATCTGGGGAATGCTTCTGTGCTGGCAAATATAAACCTCGTAAATTTGGTGTAGACCCAAAAGCTACCGAGCCGTTTCGGATGATATTTGGGTGTATTGACATGCGACAGATCATTGAAGTTAGATGGAGCTACCATTGGACCGGTTACATGTTGACATGTTCTCATTGTCTGGCATGGTCTTTCATGACATGGTTTGGCTGTTCTCAGCGGAGTCCGTTTCAAAGTAGTGGAAGGTAAACAATGACAGAGTGTGACGGGAATGTCTCCTAATTCTGTGGTGGGTGTTTCCAGGAGCAGGTCTTGCCCAAGCCCGGACTCTACAGAAAGAAATGGAAATGACGTTATAACCTTATGACCTTCTTTGGATATAATGTTTTAATTATCATTTATTTGATCTCATACAGATGATCTCATTCAGATTAAAATTATATTTTGATATCTGAGGTGTAAGAAGTCTAGAAGAAGGTTGACAGCAGCAATCATACACTTAATATACACTTGTTAGATTGCAGATCTAAAATCAGCACAATGGCACTAAAGGCATGCGTAAGATAGGAAAAAACACTAAGGGTAGACTTTGGATGCCGAAGCATTTCCATTGTCAATGCTCGCTGTTGCACTCACTGCATTTACTAAATGTACAAAATGTAAAGCGAACATACAGTATATTGTGAATCATTCTGTAATCGGGGTCGATGGGTCCAAGCTAGACAGTGAACAGTCTTCCAATGAAACTGAACTCCGAAATAAACTCAACCCCCTCTATCTACCTATCTATCCATCTATCTATCTATCAAAGGGGAGGATGGATGTTGTAGCCCTTTCCTGCAGTAAATGACTAAAATGGCCTTCTTTTGCCTCATTGGTTGAACGTTATTAATATTTTTTATAATTTCATAATTAATCAGATTATTAAAAAAACAGATGAAAATTTGGTGTTTTTATGTTAAACAGTTTTGTCATATTGCAGTCTTCTATGATGTATATAAAGTGTAATATTTGGATGCAAACTCAAAATTGTATACATTTCAACTCTATATCTGACATGGCAAAGGTATTTTCCTTTTTAAGACTACCAAGAATCGCTCTGTGTGAAGCTGATTTATCCCACTGCAGTAAAAGGTTAAAGTTCTCAGTATGCAAGCATTTTGAAACGAGACAAAAATATTTACAAAAACGTGTAGTGTATTTTTGTAAAGCAGTCACGTACAGTGCATTCGGAAAGTATTCAGACCCCTTCACTTTTTCCACATTTTGTAGGGATTGTGTCAAGGCACAGGGGATAGGGAAGCATTGAAGGTCCCCAAGATTACAATGGAAGAAGTTTGGAACCACAAAGACTCTTTCTAGACCTGGCCGCCTGGCCAAACTGAGCAATCGGGGGAGGAGGGCCTTGGTCAGGGAGGTGAACAAGAACCTGATGATCACTCTGACAGAGCCCCAGAGTTCCTCTGTGGAGATGGGAGAAATTTACAGAAGGACAACTATCTCTGCAGCACCAATCAGGCCTTTATGGCAGAGTGGCCAGATGGAAGCCACTCCTCAGTAAAAGGCACATGACAGCACACTTGGAGTTTGCCAATAGTCACGTAAGGACTCTCAGACCATGAGAAACAAGATTGAAACCTTCTGGCCTGAATGCCAAGCGTCACATCTAGAGCAAACCTGGCACCATCCCCACTGTGAAGCATGGTGGTGGCAGCATCATGCTGTGGGGATGTTTTTCAGCTGCAAGGACTGGGAGACTGGTCAGGATTGAGGAAAAGATTTATGGAGCAAAGTACAGAGAGCTAGATCCTTGATGAACACCTGCTCCGGAGCGTTCAGGACCTCAGACTGAGGGGGCGAAGGTTCACCTTCCAACAGGACAACGACCCTAATCACACAGCCAAGACAACGCAGGAGTGGCTTCGGGACAAGACTCTGAATGTCCTTGAGTGGCCCAGCCAGAGCCCAAACTTGAACCCGATTTAAAATATTTGGAGAGACCTGAAAATAGCTGTGCAGCGACATTCCCCATTCAACCTGACAGAGTTTGAGAGGATCTGCAGAGAAGAATGGGAGAAACTCCCCAAATACAGGTGTGCCAAGCTTGTAGCGTGATACCCAAGAAGACTAGACGCTGTAATCGCTGCCAAAGGCGCTTCAATAAAGTATGAGTAAAGGGTCTGAATACTTATGTAAATAGAATATTTCTGTTTATTTTTAGAAAACATTAATAAACCTGGTTTGCTTTGTCATTAAGGGATGTTTTGTGTAGATTGATGAGGAAAAAAACAATTTTATACATTTTAGAATACGACAGAAACGTAACAAAATGTGGAAAAAGTCAACCGGTCTGAATACTTTCAGAATGCACTTTACAGTATAGGGCCCCCAGCAGATGTATGGATAGGCCTAAATTCAGAGAGGTTGTCTGCGTTCCAAATGGCACCCTATTCACTATATAGTGCTCTACTTTTGACCAGGGCCTATAGGGCTCTGATTAAAAGTAGTGCACTATGTAGATTGTAGGGAATAGGGTACCATTGGAGACTCAGACAATGTATGTACGCTCTGTTCTTGGAGGAGTGAGGTTAAAATAAATTATCTCATAGCAAAACCTCTGCCTCTGCATAGCTTAATGTAACGTTTGTTCGATCAATTGCAATATAATGTTGAACTTATAATCGCATTGACACAACTTAAAGTTTGTCATATCTTTTCAGGTTTCATATGTAGCCTAGATGTCAAGAAGAAATCACATACCAAGCCATTAATTCAGCTGTACTGTGAAAATTCCTCAACCCTGAATGAAAAAGATAAGCACTGAATTAATAAAATGACATGTTGCCTATCTTTTCCATTAATTTTGGATTGTGCCATATATCTTATCTATACAACAAATGGCCTTGGACAAGGACTAATTTCAAATAAGACCACTTTTATGTTCCAAAAACATTTGACAAATTATTCTTGACTGAAACTTTCCTTCAAACAAATGCATTCACAGTGAATGTCACGAACCCTCACAAAAAACAATTATAGTAATGAAATGTTAAAAGTCATCCTTTTTAGATAAAACTATACTACAAATATTCACACTCTGCCGAGTGACGTGAATATTTGTAGTATAGTTTTCAGGATGTTCAAGTTTTCAGGGGAAATGGAAAGAGAGCCTGTGATACAACTTACGCTTTTGGATGTTAACAGCAAGGACAGTAACAACGTGAGACTGCAGGAGACGGAGGAGGTAGATTATATATTGTTTTCTTGGTTTTAGAATTGTATTTTTGTGTTGAGTTAGTGCCATTTATTTCAATTTGCCTTGCTAACTTTAGTAGCAAGTAGCTAGCTAGCCTAGCTACCAGAGTGCATTTTTCTCTACCAGAATGGCTAGCTAACGCTAACAACAATGTAGTGGATTTTTTTGTTGAAGAACCCTTTTCATTGCCCACATCAGATTCAAGCTTCTGTGAAAAATCTGCATCAATCAAACAACACAATGAGAAGATACTGTGATACAGCATTTTTGGGCATGTACGGGTTGGCTTTTAGGGGGCATGTTGCTTCGTCCCGCAAGGAGCCATTGTTTACGAAGCAAGGGGGCACAATGAGAAGGAAAGTTCCGCTAACAAGGGCAATTAAAAGGAGCTTGCAGATGTAATTGCATGTTACAACGCTTTGCTTGCTGAGCATATGGACGTTCTACTGTCTTCTCTGGGATGTCGAAATCAATTCAGAATGATTTGATAACTACCATCGCATCATCCATTAAAAGTGAGATTTAAAGAGAGGTTGGCACAGCTAATTTTTTCACATGGCAAATGAATGGAATCACAAACACGGCAAGTCTCTGAACACCAACTCATGCCTCATACCCTCATTCAATCACTGCTGTGATCTCCTCCCAACACTGTGCACGTAGCTCTCACATGTTTGGATAAATACCACAGTAGACCATTGACTAAGACCATCTATCAATGATTTTACTATCCATGTCTTTAGAGTGTTCTCCCTGCGGTTCGAGCCTATACCATGGATCTCCCATCCTCCAACATTTTTCAAGTCAGCAGCCTCCACTGTTGCTTATGATGTATGAGCATACTAAGCATAATCTGATCACGGCCAATCAGGCCATTAATAAGAATCTCAAGCCATCTAAAGCCTTTATTAGCCTGCACTGTAGTGATCACATGGATCCCTTGTCTTTTATTTTTGTAATTCTTTTTATTTCACCTTTATTTAACCAGGTAGGCCAGTTGAGAACAAGTTCTCATTTACAACTGCGACCTGGCCAAGATAAAGAAAAGCAGTGCGACAGAGTCAACAACACAGTTACACATAAACAAACGTACAGTCAATAACACGATAGAAAAATCTATATACAGTGTGTGCAAATGTAGACGAGTAGGGAGGTAAGGCAATGAATAGGCCATAGAGGCTAAATAATTACAATTTACATCAACACTGGAGTAATAGATGTGCAGATGATGATGTGCAAGTAGAGATACTGGGATGCAAAAGAGCAAGAGGATAAATATCAATATGGGGATGAGGTAGTAGGGTGTGCTATTTACAGATAGGCTGTGTACAGCTACAGAGATCGGTAAGCTGCTCTGACAGCTGATGCTTAAAGTTAGAGAGCGTTATTGCCGTTTGTCCACCTGTAACTCAACACATAAAACAACGCTTTAAGATTTTGAGGTTCAAGACAGTGTTGTTGTTTGGTTTGTACCTGCGAAACGTTGATGTCGTACTATGGGTCTTTTCAGTTTTAGTTTTTCATATTAGTTGGAAGGAAGGAATACGGCAATTTGAAACAGATGAGAAGCCAGGAATGACCTTCGCTAGCACCTCAGATGATTTTCTGCACTGTGAATGTAGTCATCTTTAGATTCATAACCTGCTTGCCATTACATGGCTCGACCCTTAACTCAATTCGCATGTGGGTGAGATCAATTCCTCTCCATGTGTGGGTGTCCCAAGGGAGAGAATAACGCCAATATTCCCCACCTACCCACCATCAGATCACACGCAACCACAACCACACACACACACGCAGTCAAGCGCACACTCTCACACACATACACACACTCACAGCGATTATTTATCCACCTCTTCATTAGAGCCTTATAGCTGTCAGCTCGTCTGCCTATCCGACAGAAGTCATCCTGGGTATTTATTTACAACTGGTCACTTCAGACCGTGTTCAATCGATATCCCCCCGCTGGTGAGAATGCCCATACTGACCGATTTACTGGTCATCTTAAAAAAAAACATGTTAAACACGTCTTAACAAAAGCATGTCAGAGTCAACAAGAAACCAAAAGGAATGAGATCAGAGCTCAAAGGTCAAAGCCGGGTTTAACGTCTCAATCACACCGCAACATTTGAAGGTCACGGTTAACATTAATCTGTGATCCCGTTCTGCTCTCAATTTAAAGAGGCAAAGTTCGCAGTGTCAAACACCACCAAACAGCTCTTTAAAAAATTAAAGCTAATCTGGCAACCCTGACCTTGCCTGACAACGCTTTTTACCCATGACGTATCTGGCATCCTGAAGTTATACGACGGAGTGCCTAGAGTTACCCCAATCGAAAAGGGAAAGAATGAGAAATAACAGAGACTGAAAGAGTAGACAGGAAGACAGATGCTCTAATGGGATAAACATTTAGCTGTTTTTTGTGTTTTATGCACCTGCTGCTCTTGGCTTTGTCCTGTGGGATGCCTGCCCATTAGCCTGGCTTAGATTACACACAGACATTAACCCCCAGTATCAGTCACAGCACTGAAATGGCCTCTGAATGCAGCCCCATGGACATATGAAGGACAATGAGGCCACATCGCTGACGGGAGATGGATGGATGGATCAATGGAAGGATGGGTGGTGGAGGTTGTTTTTTAGGCTGACCTGGATTCTGTTAGCTCTTAGCCTGCTTTCACATACACATGCACACACACCAGATACATGCACCCACTTAATTGAACCTTTAGTTATACTACCTCATTGAGATAAAAAAAAACTATTTCACAAGAGACAAACACAAACACACTCACTCAGACACACACCCTCCCCACTCCAATAACCCATCGTCTGAATTGCCTTGTTTTCACCCCTTCACTACCTCAAAGCACTTTGCTCTGTGTTAACTGAGAACAATTAATCCCAGCCACTTCCTGTGCCAAATGCCTCTGAGGATGCGTGTTAAAAGGGTCACAGGTACAGAGTCTCTGTGGATCTGGCAACACATGCCCCACAGGGTATGTGCACTATGCACATATAATAAAATATGCATTCTTGGGGATCCTATTAATTACCCCAAAAAATGTAAAGACCAGAAACACATATATATATATATATATATATATATATATATATATATATATATATATATATACATACATAATTTAAATCCACTCTTCATCTTTCTCTCTGCTACAAGAGCACAGACACACTCACTCCAGCAGCAGTACCAGAGTAAGTATTTTCACTTCTCTCAGGAGGGCCAGAATGGCCACCAGTTTCCCACTAAGTCATGGTAATACCAGGGTGAGAGAATGGAAACTGCACATTAAAGTGTGTGGGTGCAGGCGGTGCCACCAGTGTGTGTGTGTGTGTGTGTACAGAGTGGGTTGCGTAACACTGACCCGGGCACTTGAACCACGTACTCACACACACATTCACACACATGCGATACAGCGGTAGCCAAGTGTCAAAAAACTGTAGGCAAGCTAGGGCCATGTAAACAATCTATAAAGCAAGCATTCTTAGTAAAACTCTCAGAACGTGACCACTCGCAGTGTAAAAAGTACCTTAAAATACACTGAAAAACACAGGTCCATGCATTTTAGGCCCACTTTATTTTAATGTGAAGTGTTATCTACTTTAAATTGAGGTGGTGACATTGGATATGTGTTGGTTCACTGTAAGCGAAGGAAGATGGAGAAAAACATCTAGATGTAGGCCCTAAACGCCAGGAGTTGGTTTCCCGGACACAGATTAATCCTCGTCCTGGATTACATAATTCTCACAAGCACTTTCAGAAAGCATAAAGAGATGGTAGCCATTTTGGAAAAATCGAGGGATGAGAGGTGAGCTATTTAAATAGCTGTCCTTTTATTTATTTAGACGTCCATTTGGTATCCATTAAGTTATTCGACATAGGCTGCACAGTACATAGACTTTACTGTTACGTAAATTTGGGGACGAGATCAGTGCAGTTTTAGTATTTTATTTTTTATTCCATCTTCAATTTATTTTTATTATTTCCACTTCAGTGAGCAGGGCATCTGCTTAAACAAATGGCGTGGGGGCGGCTGGTGGAAACTACAACTAGTAAATGTGGACCTTTTGAAAAAAGATTGCGTCATTAGATGGCGTGAGTCACTCAAGGCCAAAAACGTGACTTTCAAATGGATATTTGGGTCATTTAGAATGGAATGGTTTTGGTTGTACTGGAGACGCCGTGCCATCCATACCGTGTTTCCTCAAACTGTACTTTGCTGTGTTTCCTATTCCCAAAAGCTCCATTGTACATTGGTGGTACTTTACTTCTCTGGACAACCAATACCCAAGACAGTCATTAGAACAAAGCTTTGGCTGAGAGTTTCTGTTTAGAGGGGTGGATACTTAGCTACTTGTGTTTGTATCTTTCTCTCAGCTTCTCCCACCAGAACCTATTTGAGCATCTGGCGCAATTTCTTTAGTTGTTGTTACCGGAGGCTAACCAGATTTGTTGGTTTTCATTTCACCCTATTTGTCATTTCAGACATTCACAACCGCTGACCCTCAATAGGCTGCACACAAACAGAACTGTAACAGTATACAGCTCTTGACCAACTCAGTGGCCTTGTGGTTAGAATGTGTCTCCTGAGATTGGTAGGTTGGGGGTTCAATCCCTGGTTGAGTCGTACTAA